>NW_027489687.1:0-7500 GCF_050948215.1 Halictus rubicundus | reverse complement strand
CCAGCGAGGCCCTGGAGGACTGACGTGGAGAAGGGTTTCGTGTGAACAGCCGTTGCACACGAGTCAGTCGATCCTAAGCCCTAAGAGAAATCCTATGTAGATGAGGTGTCCTAAGAGCAAATGTACAAACACAAAACACACACCCATCGGGCGAAAGGGAATCCGGTTTCTATTCCGGAACCCGGCAGCGGAACCGCATACCATTCGGGCCCTCGTAAGAGTGTTCGTCGGGGTAACCCAAAATGACCTGGAGACGCCGTCGGGAGATCCGGGGAGAGTTTTCTTTTCTGTATAAGCGTTCGAGTTCCCTGGAAACCTCTAGCAGGGAGATAGGGTTTGGAACGCGAAGAGCACCGCAGTTGCGGCGGTGTCCGGATCTTCCCCTCGGACCTTGAAAATCCAGGAGAGGGCCACGTGGAGGTGTCGCGCCGGTTCGTACCCATATCCGCAGCAGGTCTCCAAGGTAAAGAGCCTCTAGTCGATAGATTAATGTAGGTAAGGGAAGTCGGCAAATTGGATCCGTAACTTCGGAATAAGGATTGGCTCTGAGGAGCGGGGCGTGTCGGGCTTGGTCGGGAAGCGGGTCTGGCTGACGTGCCGGGCCTGGGCGAGGTGAACACATTATTGCGAATCCGAGCTCGGTCCCGTGCCTTGGCCTCCCGCGGATCTTCCTTGCTGCGAGGCTTCCGTCTTGAACGGTCGTCCTCTTCGGCCGCCATTCAACGCTCAGCTCAGAACTGGCACGGACTAGGGGAATCCGACTGTCTAATTAAAACAAAGCATTGCGATGGCCCCCACGGGTGTTGACGCAATGTGATTTCTGCCCAGTGCTCTGAATGTCAACGTGAAGAAATTCAAAAAAGCGCGGGTAAACGGCGGGAGTAACTATGACTCTCTTAAGGTAGCCAAATGCCTCGTCATCTAATTAGTGACGCGCATGAATGGATTAACGAGATTCCCTCTGTCCCTATCTACTGGCGGGGACAGCTTTTTGGCTTCCCCGTGGGTCGAGAGGAGCGCCCCGGGCAACCCAATCGACCCCTATCGAACCCACAGAGTCACCTAGGTGATGATGACCAAAGAAGTGGGCGACCGGCAAAGACCGGTCGAACGACTCACCTCACGGAGTCACTTCGGTGACGATGACCCAAAACGTGAGTACGATAGGCAAAGAACTATCGAGAACAACAACTCACAGAGCCACCTCGGTGGTGATGACCAAAACGTGAGGACGACCGGCAAAGCCCGGACGAGCGTATCAGCTCATAGAGTCACAAATGTGGCAATGACACAGAATTGAGCACGATCGGCAAAGACCGATCGAAAATGGCAATCTCACAGAGCCACGAAAGTGGTGATGACAAAGAATGTGAGAACGTCCGGCAAAGACCGGACGAATGTTTCAAACTCACGGAGTCACTTCGGTGGCGATGACCAAGAACGTGAGCACGACCGGCAAAGACCGGTCGAACGTAGCAGCGAACAGACCACGTCGCCTGATACAGGCAAGGCGGCGTGGATGCGCGGGCATGGCATACCTTGTGTGTGTTTCATGCCCGCGCTTTTTACTTTAATCAAAAAGCGAAAGCAATACGCCGCCAATAGCGGGCGTGACGCGCGGACATAGGCATAAGCTTGTGTCCGCGTATTTCGCTTTAAAGAAATAAAGCACTATGCCGCCGAAGGCGGCATGGTGGCGTGTTGGCGCGGGCATGGCACACTGATGTGTGCTTCATGCTCGCGCCGTTTTGCTTTAAAGGAATTTGAGGTTGTTAAGCACTGCATCGCTGGCGTTGCGGCCAGTCGTCCCATAGTATGCGCGGGCATGTGCATGCACTTTGTGCGTGTATATGTCCGCGCATTTCACGTTAAGGGATTTTCGGGATCTTAGCTAGACTAGGCCCTCTGGAAATAATACGCCGATGGTGGACGGCGTGTTGGCGCGGGTATGGACATGCACCTGGTGCGTGCCTCGTGCCCGCGCTTTTTGCATTAAGCAAATTTCCAGAAGGGATACGCCGCTGGTAGTCGGCACGTTGGCGCGGGCATGGCATGCACTTTGTGCGTGTTTCATGCCCGCGCTTTTCACTTTAAGGAGATTTTTAGGTCTAGCTAGGGGCTAGAAGCACTACGACGCTAGCAATAGGCACGTTTGCGCGGGCATGGCATGCACTTTGTGCGTGTTTCATGCCCGCGCTTTTCACTTTAAAGGAGATTTTTAGGTCTAGCTAGGGGCTAGAAGCACTACGACGCTAGCAATAGGCACGTTTGCGCGGGCATGGCATGCACTTTGTGCGTGTTTCATGCCCGCGCTTTTCACTTTAAGGAGTTTTCTAGGCCGGGACCCTCGGGATTCCCGTTAGATTAGGCCCCCTGGAAATAACACGCTGATGGTGGACGGCGTGGCGCGGGCACGGGCATGCACCTGGTGTGTGCTGCGTGTCCGCGCTTTTTGCATTAGGCAAACTTCCAGAGGGGATACGCCGCTGGTAGTCGGCACGTTGGCGCGGGCATGGCATGCACTTTGTGCGTGTTTCATGCCCGCGCTTTTCACTTTAAGGAGATTTTTAGGTCTAGCTAGGGGCTAGAAGCACTACGATGCTAGCAATAGGCACGTTTGCGCGGGCATGGCATGCACTTTGTGCGTGTTTCATGCCCGCGCTTTTCACTTTAAGGAGTTTTCTAGGCCGGGACCCTCGGGATTCCCGTTAGATTAGGCCCCCTGGAAACAACACGCTGATGGTGGACGGCGTGGCGCGGGCACGGGCATGCACCTGGTGTGTGCTGCGTGTCCGCGCTTTTTTGCATTAGGCAAATTTCCAGAGGGGATACGCCGCTGGTAGTCGGCACGTTGGCGCGGGCATGGCATGCACCTTGTGCGTGTTTCATGCCCGCGCTTTTCACTTTAAGGAGATTTTTAGGTCTAGCTAGGGGCTAGAAGCACTACGGTGCTAGCAATAGGCACGTTAGCGCGGGCATGGCATGCACCTTGTGCATGTTTCATGCCCGCGCTTTTCACTTTAAGGAGATTTTTAGGCTGTAGCTCAGGGGTTAGAAGCACCACGGTGCTAGTTGGCGCGGGCATGGCATGCACTCTGTGCGTGTTTCATGCCCGCGCTTTTCACTTTCAGGAGATTTTTAGGCTATAGCTCAGGGTTTAGAAGCACTACGGTGCTAGTTGGCGCGGGCATGGCATGCACTCTGTGCGTGTTTCATGCCCGCGCTTTTCACTTTCAGGAGATTTTTAGGGCACTTTTAGGGAATTCTAGAGGAAAAATTAGGGAAAAACCAGAAAAATTTGGGACGACGCCGCTCAGAGAGAAGGCAAAAGAACGCCGGCGAGCACAAGGCAAAACAATGCGCCACCAAAATAGTGCAAAACTCGAACGCAAACGCATTAAAAGTGCCAAAAACGGCCAAAAATGCTGCAAAAAACCAAAGAACTGCGCCGCTACGAAAGAATAAATCAAGCAAAACACGATAGAAACAAGCCAAGATACGGAAGAGATACACGGGTCTGATTGGACATGTCAAGGGAAGGGCTCTAATCCCCTGGGGAGCCGGAGCTGTAAGGGACACAATGTGTCCTAGCTACGCTTGTGCCTCCACGTGGTACCGCTGGAAAGCAGGCTCTTCGGAGTCGAGCGAACCAAACGAAGCGTAGTGGAGTGGAGGAGACAACCACTCTAAGTCCACGTCTCCCACGGACCAAATGGCGTCATGCGTGGGCGCGCAGACGACGACGGCACCGCGGCCAACACCAACACCCAAAAGGGTGAAGGGAAGGCCCTCGCGAGAGAGCCGTCAATGCCACAGCGTCCAACAAAACATGAACACCGGCACCGTGGTTCACGGGCAGCCGAAGTACCCAGCCGCAGAGCGGCCGCGGCCCCGAACCCCATCGCGAGTCAAAAGCTAAACGCTACTGACCGAGGTTCGGAGCCCCCGCGGAGCCGCCCAACGAAGGCCGGGAAACCTAAACTGCCCGCTGGCTGCCAGGGAATCCCACCCAGCACGCCAGAAACCCCGTCGAAAGCGGGCCACCGCTGACCGAGACTCGGAACTCCTGCGGAGTCACTTTGTGACCGCGGTCCCGAGCCCCATCGAGAGTCAGTGGAGCAACGCCGACCGAAGCACGGAACTCCTGCGGAGTCACAAAGTGACCGCGGCTCCGCGCTCCATCGAGAGTCGAGCAAGAAACCACGGCTACACCGCGCGGATCGCCGACGGCCGAGGCTCGAATCCCATCGAATCCAAAGCGGAACGCGGAACCAAGCTGCTACCGAAGCATAGAGCTCTATCGGGAGCTACGCACCAAGCGTGCATAGCCGTGGCCTACGGAGCAGCACAGAGACCGCGAGACCGTGGGAAGAGAGCCTCATCGAAAGTCAAGCGGCGGGAAGCACTCGTGCTAAGACCGAGGCCACGACCTGCTCCAGACAGGGCGAGACCTACCCACTACCCATATCCCCATCCCGACCAAACCCCCAAGCCGACGCACCGCATCCGCCACCCTCTAGCGCTCCAACGGAACGAAAGAAGGAGACAAGCGTCGAGGCAAAACCCATCGGGACCGGCATTTCTGAAACCCAGCTAAATACCATGTTCGAATGAGCTGGGTGGTAGATGAGATGACGGAACCGAGGGACCCCCCCGCGTCCACTAATGCTTCCTTTCCTTTTCCAGCCGACCCTGGGAACTGGGGGTTTATCCAGCCGCACAAAATTTTTCAAACATGATGGTCTCCTCAAGTTCAAAAGATTCCGGAGGTAAACTAGCCCCCCATTCGGATCTCCGGGAGGGGGCTGGACTGGGGGAGACTAACATGGAAGCGGTGAGAAGATCTCGGCCGGTATTACGTCGCCAGCCAGAGATAAGAGGACAACGTGGGATGCAGACGGTCGCACCACCAGTCGAGACGCGGAACCGCCCGGTGACGCGCTCGATGACCGCTGCACTCGCAAGTCTTCGACACCGCGAACCCGCTCCCGGGCGGGTTCCCCCTCTATCCGCGCCGACAGTGGTGCGGACCCAACAAGGTTCCAGCCTTCGTGCTGTTCAAGTCCGCCTAGCGAGGTGCGACGAAATGATAAAAAGGAAACAGGCAAAAGAAAACATAGGAGAACTAGAAAGGAAACAGGCAAACGATAGTTCCGCGAATAGCTCCGCGAACAGAATAGAGACCGCGTGCGAAAATACGTCCGCGCACGCGTCGTCCAGGGCCTCAATGCCCGCAAGCGTATCGTCTCCGAACGCGAACGAAGTCCCTACCCACATAGAGATACCGCAAGGAGAAAGGCTCTCGGAGCCCGCGCCCACGATAGCGACCACGGGGCTTAGAGTAATGCAGCTGAATATGCGTCGTTCAGCTGCGGTAACCGGCGAGGTGCGCCAGCTAATTGTCGAAAAGCGACTTGACGTCCTGCTATTGCAGGAAGCATACGTAAAGAAGCAAGAGACGAGCAGCACCGTCTGTGGCTTAGGAACCGGGGTGAGGATAGCGGCAGTACACACGGAAACGCCGTGGGCTGCAGTAGCCGTATGCAATCCAAACCTCGACATAGTCTTCGTCTCACAGCTTAGTAACTCCCACTGTGCATGTGCGGAAATACTGGCTCCCGGTTCCTCATTCTATGTAGCATCGTGTTATTTTCAACACTGCGAAGAGATTGAGAAACATCTCAGGCACCTCGAGATGGTGTTCCGCTCCCTGAGAGGGCAGAGACTGTTAGTATCGTTAGACGCCAACGCGCGGTCGTCACTCTGGGGCCCGCAGAGTACCGACGATAGAGGAGCCCAACTCGAATCCCTCGTCGCAGCGTTTGGCATAGAAGTGGTGAACGACGTTGCCCAGCCACCAACCTTCTGGACGCCACGAGGTTCGTCATTCATCGACGTTACCCTGGCGTCGCCTTCCATGTCCCGATTCATCCGGGGATGGAATGTCAGGTGCGACTGGACAACTAGTGACCACAATGCTGTGGACATCAGGCTGAGACTGCCAAAAGCCTTAGCGGCGGAACGGAGTGCCGCGAACAACCGATTCGATGTTCGTCGGGCCGATTGGGAACGGTTCGCCGAAAGCCTGGCCGATCTCTCTCGATCGAGGCTGGACAATCTTAGACTGGAGTCCGCTGAAGAAGTAGAGAGAATGGCAGAGACGCTCACAGGCACCATCATTGATGCCTGCACCGCGTCGATGCCTCGCAAGCGAAAGTTTAGAAGGTCCAACCCGTGGTGGACAAGAGAGCTAACAAAGCTCAAGAAGGCCGTATACCGGCGGAGACGTGCCTTCCAGCGGGAAAGATACGAGCCAGCTCGGCTCCACAAAATGCTGGCTTACCGCTCCTCTTTGCGTAAGTACAGCAAGGAGGTGAAAAAGGCAAAGATCGAGAGCTGGCAAAAGTTCGTAACGTCGCACGGGAACTCGGAGCCCTGGGGCATCGTCTACAAGCTCCAGGCGAAGAAACTCCGAGTTGAGAGCGTGCTTAGCACACTCCGGCAAGGCAATAAGTACACAATAAGTGCAGCAGAGACTGCCAGCCTACTGCTGGAAGCACACGTCCCCGAAGATCGGGAAGACGAAGACACGCCCGAGCAGCGTGAGATTAGAAACAGTGCAAGACTGACACCTAACACAGCACTCTCCTCCCCATTCATCGAGGAGGAGGTTAGGAAAGCAGCAGCCACTTTCCAGAATAAGAAAGCGCCAGGGCCGGACCTAATTGAAGTCTGTGCCCTAAAAGCCGCAGTTAGTACAATCCCCGATCAGCTGGTACGGCTCTTCAACGGGTGCCTTCAGTGGGGCGTCTTCCCTTCAGCTTGGAAGGAGGGCTCGCTTAGAGTCCTGCTGAAGGGAGAAGGAAAAGACGAGAAGGACCCGAAGTCATACCGACCCATCTGCCTCCTCTCAGTAGTAGGAAAACTCTTCGAAAAACTCCTAAAAAGGAGACTAGACCAGACCGCAATGGCGCCAGGGCAGATTTCAGAGAGACAATACGGGTTCATGAAGGAGAAGTCGACGGAGCTCGCAATCGTGGAGCTGCGTCGCATGGTAGAGGCAACAGAGCATCGCTACGCAGTAGCGCTGCTCTTCGATATCTCTGGCGCCTTTGACAACGTCTGGTGGCCCCTAGTACTAGACAGTCTTAAACAACGAGGCTGCCCGCGGGACGTTTTCGAGGTAATAGCAAACTACTTCGACGACCGCAGAGTAAGCCTCAAGATAGGAACAGAGAGGATCTCCAAGCGCGCCACTAGAGGATGCCCGCAGGGCTCTGTCCTCGGACCAGCGTGCTGGAACCTCATGTTCGACGGTCTCCTGAGGTTGCTCGAAACCTCAGTTGAGAATAAATTTATTGCGTACGCAGACGACTTAGTCGTACTCGTAACCGGCAACAGTAGGAGAGACCTAGAGATCGAAGGTCAGCGCATCGTTGACCAGATCCTAGGCTGGTGTAGGGCAGCGAAGCTCGAACTTTCGGCTCGCAAAACAGAAGC
>NW_027489686.1:0-29210 GCF_050948215.1 Halictus rubicundus | reverse complement strand
ATACTTGCACAGTACCGAATGACAGGCTGTTGGAACTTCCAACTTCCAACTTGGTTTCACGTTAATTTTCAACATTATAAACAATTTTGCGACAACACATTTTTACGACTGTACAGTGAACCGGAGTATAATATAAAGGAATATATAAAATACCGTTCTTTACAGATCACATCTAGTTATTTACATAAATCTAAATAGTTGTTATTGCATAATTATTTTCAATAAGGGTTATACAAATTCTGAATCAACATTTCACTATCAAAATATATAATAAAACATCGCAAACATTTAGCATTGTCAATATACTAAAATGCTTGATAATATCAATGTGCTGATCTTCCTGCTGTAACTCGCATCATGTCATTTTACGCCTGATTTTATTTCGAGCCGTTCGCTTCGTTGCGAGCAGCTCGCATCGTGCGAGTACTCGACTCGACTCGAAAAGCGAGTCCCGGCTCGACTGGACCCGAGCTCGGCTCGCATATGCGAGCTTGGCTGCAGGCCTAGTGCCAGGTGGGTGCTGGGATCGGTCGGTAACGGCCCCAATGTCGAGATACTCTCGTCGGTTGTGGAACTAAGAAAGTGGAACTATCACTGATCTCAAATACCAACATCGCTAAACATGCCGCGCTCGCTACCTAAATAGAACATTTGCTCGTGAATTACGGAAGAAACGTCAGTGACATAGGCAATAAATAAACGGATAATGCGTAGAATGAAAATAATTATTTTTTATTGTATAATTTCATTACACTATTATTGCCTTCTTATTTTCCATATTATTCACCATTGTAATCATTGTTTTATAATCGATAGTTTATAGGTGTAATTAATTAATTTGGAACTTATTGCGATATTTATAAAATAATGATTATTCAACAAAATATATTCTGTAATAGTTATAGAATGAAAAAAAAAAGAATAAATACAATATTCAAGTAATGACAAAATTCAATCGTTCTTATTGTGATCCGTAGTAACAAACACAGAAAATTATTTTTTTTTACTTATTTAACCGATAATACCACTTCTAATGCTGGACTGCAATTATTCAAGTAAAGGTAGTAACGAAATAAAAGTGTTATGTAATGAAACTAACTTTCGACGGATCTTATCCATATAAAGCTATTTGGTGGCAGTATTATTTGATTTATTCAAACTACGAGAAATTTTTTCATCTTTCATCTGTATCATTTATTCGAAGGCTTCAAATAAATGCTCGAATAACTTTTGCCGAGTGCCGAGCTTCAAAGACCCAGCGACGACAGACGACATACAATGTAAACGGATGGAGAATCGCGCACGTATGAAAGTTTAAACTTTCTGATTTTTTTGTTACAAACTGTGGTCGTAAAAAAAATGAAAAACCTCCAAAAAATCGGAAAAATGCTATTCTACTGTTTAGTTCCTTGTTAAAGTACTATAACAGGCAGTGTCGTCAATTTTTTTTAGATTTTTTGTTGTGGGACATCATCGTCAAAAAACAATAAAAACCGAATTTTTTCGACGTTTTTGCTATTAGGAGGAAAGTTACACTTGTTGGTTTTATCGCAGCTATATATTAAGTAATTTTTAGCATTATTAAATTGAAACAAGTAATTCTTTGACCTAAGAAATGTGATTTTAGAGAAAGAATAAATTGTATTTTGTGTGATATATACCAGAATGTTCGTAAAGTTTTGTAACATCGCCGGACGTGTGTCGAACTAAGGAGCGGATACGCTGGGGTTCTTATCCCGTCGGTGGTAAATGTTTTTTCCCATACATCATCTTTATTTTTTCAATTTCTTATATTATTTATTCATGTGATTTTAACAATATTTTTTTTAATGTTTTAAAAATATTGAAGTAACATTGATTAGGCAATGAATATTTATATTATTGTGTTCGTCTACGATTTCCGCCAGATATGAAATTGCTTGTGAAAATTGGTAAGATTCCGTGAAAAGAATTTTGAACTCTACGTCTGTCATTTCCAGAAAATCAAGAAATCAATACTGTTTGAAATGGAATCTTTTTGCGGTTCCAATTGTTTTGACCATCTTAATCGGCTATGCCCTTTTAAATCTTATCACCTATACTTGCACAGTACCGAATGACAGGCTGTTGGAACTTCCAACTTCCAACTTGGTTTCACGTTAATTTTCAACATTATAAACAATTTTGCGACAACACATTTTTACGACTGTACAGTGAACCGGAGTATAATATAAAGGAATATATAAAATACCGTTCTTTACAGATCACATCTAGTTATTTACATAAATCTAGGAAATAGTTGTTATTGCATAATTATTTTCAATAAGGGTTATACAAATTCTGAATCAACATTTCACTATCAAAATATATAATAAAACATCGCAACATTTAGCATTGTCAATATACTAAAATGCTTGATAATATCAATGTGCTGATCTTCCTGCTGTAACTCGCATCATGTCATTTTACGCCTGATTTTATTTCGAGCCGTTCGCTTCGTTGCGAGCAGCTCGCATCATGCGAGTACTCGACTCGACTCGAAAAGCGAGTCCCGGCTCGACTGGACCCGAGCTCGGCTCGCATATGCGAGCTTGGCTGCAGGCCTAGTGCCAGGTGGGTGCTGGGATCGGTCGGTAACGGCCCCAATGTCGAGATACTCTCGTCGGTTGTGGAACTAAGAAGGTGGAACTATCACTGATCTCAAATACCAACATCGCTAAACATGCCGCGCTCGCTACCTAAATAGAACATTTGCTCGTGAATTACGGAAGAAACGTCAGTGACATAGGCAATAAATAAACGGATAATGCGTAGAATGAGAATAATTATTTTTTATTGTATAATTTCATTACACTATTATTGCCTTCTTATTTTCCATATTGTGCACCATTGTAATCATTATTTTATAATCGATAGTTTATAGGTGAAATTAATTAATTTGGAACTTATTGCGATATTTATAAAATAATGATTATTCAACAAAATATATTCTGTAATAGTTATAGAATAAAAAAAAAGAATAAATACAATATTCAAGTAATGACAAAATTCAATCGTTCTTATTGTGATCCGTAGTAACAAACACAGAAAATTATTTTTTTACTTATTTAACCGATAATACCACTTCTAATGCTGGACTGCAATTATTCAAGTAAAGGTAGTAACGAAATAAAAGTGTTATGTAATGAAACTAACTTTCGACGGATCTTATCCATATAAAGCTATTTGGTGGCAGTATTATTGCTATTTGTACAGACACACAGATACACAGATTCTTATATCTTGCAATGCACGTTGTTTTTTTCTCCGTCAACCGATTTCGATGAAATTTTCAGCTTCTGTATCCCTAACATAGAGGTACAGATAAAAGTTTTGAAAAGTGTCTGTCATTTTAAGTTTTAATTATAATTGTATTGATTGCTATTTTTTATACCTTATAGAATTGTTTCTTTACATTTAATATTCTTTATATTTTATCAGCAATAAACTTTATGTATAATCATTAATTGTATTGTTAAATTTAACTTTCTGTGAGTAATTGTCAATACATATACATTAGTAACCACATCTATTTGTCCGCGGCGAAAACCAAGCTGTCGAACTCGAGGCGGGAAGGACTCGCCGCGTCTCTTTCTTTTCATATGCTGTCCTTCTTTGCGTCCGAAACTTCCGTCGTTCATTACACAAGTAAATATCATCGGAATTTTGTCATATTTGGTACCGTTTTCCTTAGAAAAATGCCACGAGTATGTTGGTGAAAGTCCGATAGAAAAATAATTAATAATGAAAAAGTTTATTTTTTTATTTAAAGGCCTGAGCTCACGCCAGTCTTTCATCTTTTCCGAACGCTTCGACTCTCCGCGGCTCTTTCTTTCCCATACGCTGTCCTTCTTCGCGTCCGAAACATCAATCGTTCATTACACAAGTAATTATCATCGGAATTATATCATATTAAGTTTCATTTTAATCAGAAAAATGTCACGAATATGTTGGTAAAGTTAAAAAAAAAAATAACGAAAAATAAAGAAGCTTTGTGATTGGATTAGTAGTGGTCTTCTGGTCTCACACCGATATAGCCGACAATGTGTGGTCCACTCCTCGGGGATGACGTTTCTCGAGTTTCGCTGTCCGCTTCTCCGTGCAACATTATATCGTAGACGCATATTCTCTCCTTTTGAATGCCAGTCATTTTGGTGTGCCCAGAGTTGGGCATTATTAGATAAAAATTATTTAAATAACGATTCGAATAAAAGATACTTCATCTTTATTCGTTATTCGAAGGTTCGAATGAAAAAGGTATCTTTATTCGACGAGTATCGAATAAATAATTTTATTCGACGAGAATTTATCCGACGAATAAAGATACTTTTTTTTATTCGAAGCGGATTTATTCAAACTACGAGAAATTTTTTTCATCTTTCATCTGTATCTTTTATCCGAAGGCTTCAAATAAATGCTCGAATAACTTTTGCCGAGTGCCGAGCTTCAAAGACCCAGCGACGACAGACGACATACAATGTAAACGGATGGAGAATCGCGCACGAATGAAAGTTTAAACTTTTAGATTGTGCAATATATCCTCATGAAATTGTGACGAGCGAATGGAGGGGATTTTCCTGATGAAAATGAGATCAAATTCGGGTGTAATCGACCAAGTTTCACTGATACGTAATGTTACGATAAAAATTACAATCTCATTAAAGACAGTCCAAATGATGTCGTGTTTAGACTCATTTTGATCGGGATGAGCTCTACAACTCATTCGTATTAACAATATTGTTCTGATTAAAAACATAAAAGCATAAATTGCCAATAATGTTGGATTCTCCATCTGCTTACATTGTAGGCTGTTGGTCGGTCTTTATAAAAAAATCTTTATTCGTCGAATAAATTCATTACGTGCGGAATAGAGATAACATAATTATTTTTATTTGACGCGTAACAAATCATTTTTTATCTTTTATTCGCTGTTTGAAATGTCTATTTCAATAAAAATTTGCCCATCTTTGCTTCTACAATTATATTATTTTATATTATATTAATTCATCCACGTGATTCTCTCTCAAACTCTATACTATTCGGAATAGTACGTTAAATAAACGCTACTCTGGTTTTCAACATATTTCTGTTCCCACAGATCGATTCTTGGAACAGTTATCTATAAAAAAAAAGTGTAAGGAAATAATGCTTGTTCATGAAATATTTTTAAATTACAAATTAAGGTATCTCATATGGAAGTAGAAATTGATTTTCCTAAAATTATGCTTTAATAATTTCTTACGTAAAATATTTTGACGAATTTTTCGTCCTTGATATTAGTTTTACTTTTAATATTTTAGATCTTAAAAAGCAACACTAAAAAAAAATATCTTTTTAATTTGAATACGTTTGTCGGAGAATGTAACATTTGATAATCGATATGGGTCCGTGATGATTCACCTTCTCAGCGACGAGAAGTTCCTTAGTGGTCTTCTGCACCGACGAGATACCGTCGTTGGCCTTCTGTTTCTTACTCCAGCCAAAATCTATCCTAGAGAGCGGTAGACAACACCGTATTTTTCGAGCGACACATTCTCCCGTAAGGCTGTCAGTCTTTATATATATCTGGTCGGTGGATCAGTGCACCCACTTTATATATATATATATATATATATATATATATATATATATATATATATATATATATATATATATATATATATATATATAAAGACTGCCAGCCCCCGTGTTAAACTGCGAGTCTCAAAGTGGGTGCCAGGTGGGTGCTGGGAGCGGTCGGTAACGGCCCTAATGTCGAGATACTGTCGTCGGTTGTGGAACTAAAAGAACATTTGCTCGTGAATTATGGAAAAAACGTCAGTGACAGAGGCAATAAATAAACGTATAATGCGTAGAATGAAAATAATTATCTTTTATTGTATAATTTCATTACACTCTTATTGCCTTCTTATTTTCCATATTGTTCACCATTGTAATCATTATTTTATAATCGATAATTTATAGGTGTAATTAATTAATTTGGAACTTCTTGCGATATTTATAAAATAATGATTATTCAACAAAATATATTCTGTAATAGTTATAGAATAAAAAAAAAGAATAAATACAATATTCAAGTAATGTGGCGGACCCCTTGGAGAAGGGTTGATCGGACCCAGGTAGGAGCGTCGTCTGCGGGCTGGGACCTTGGACGCACTTGGTCGCCAGGCCCAAGCTCTTCCCGAGCGCACACTTAGTCGCCGGAAGTCTGTTCCTACCTGGGGTGCACATTTGGCGACCAGGTTCGGGGTTTTTCCTTGGCGTGCACATTTGGCCGCCAACCCTTGACTTTCGCCAGGACACGGATGTTCGGTGCAAGGACACGAACTTTCTCCAAGGGGCACGTACAGGAAGCGACATCCCCACTCCAGAAGTTTTCTTGTTCGAAGGAAATTCCTGGAGGATATAAGCGCGGATTCTGACGGATGACAGGGTCGGTCAGTCAGTCAGTCAGTTCAAGTCAGTCAGTCGTTGTGAGAAGTCGTCATTCGCCGTCAGTTGTTCGTATAGTCGTTTATCCGTAGTTCTTGTTTCATTGTTATTTCATTTTCTTTGTTCCTTGTTACGTCGTTGAGTTTTTGTTGCTTATTTAATAAATGGTTATTGTTATATTGGGTGAATCCTTTACTGAACACCCAAACCACAACACATACCAAAAGGAAATAAAAATTTTTTTATCTTTTATTCGTTACTCGAAATTTTTATTTAGATAAACATTTTGCCCAACTCTGGTTGAGCTTAGCTCGGCTCGATTGTGCGAGTCGAGTCGAGTACTCGCACGATGCGAGCTATCCGCACCGATGCGAGCTGCTCGAAATAAAATCAGGCGTAAAATGACATGATGCGAGTTACAGCGGGAAGATCAGCACATCGATATTATCAAGCATTTTAGTATATTGACAATGCTAAATGTTTGCGATGTTTTATTATATATTTTGATAGTGAAATGTTGATTCAGAATTTCTATAACCCTTATTGAAAATAATTATGCAATAACAACTATTTCCTAGATTTATGTAAATAACTAGCTGTGTGATCTGTAAAGAACGGTATTTTATATATTCCTTTATATTATACTCCGGGGTTCAGTGTACAGTCGTAAAAATGTGTTGTTGCAAAATTGTTTATAATGTTAAAAATTAACGTTAAGCTTCGTTAAATAGTTTTTGAAAGGAATGGGTATATAAACAATATTGTATAATATTGATGTGTATTTATACGAGGTCGCCGCCGCGTCTACAATGTATGCTGGCGGTTCGTCGGCGTGCGCTTTGCACAGGCCGCCACACTGGTACTCGCACCAAAGGTCAAAAGACTGAATTCTGGTAAGCTGAGAAAAACTGTTTGACAGAATCTGAGCTAACTAACCTGAGAATAGATTGTCTTAGACTTTTATATTTTTCGATAATGAATAACTAAGCTAGTGGCTCGATGGGGAGGGAGGAAGAGCAAAACGCATACGCGTGCCGGTAGATTAAATACTCAGAGCGGGTGACCTAAGTGGGCGAGTGCAGGCGAGAGCCGGTCATAAACCTTAGCTCGCTGATGAGAGCCCTACTGTCCCATTGTACGGAAGTACACTTTTTAGAAGAAATGGCCGAGATAACGAACCAAAAAGGCAGTAAACCATTTTCACACTGCACAATTATAAACATGGAGATAGCGCAGGTTGCTTAGCGAGAAACGTGCGGCCGCTTCTCGTTATACATTATGCAGTCAGTCTCATAATTGATGGCAGACACTTTAAATCAGAATAACTTTTTTTATAAATCGACCAAACGACTTCAGCTGTTCTGCCAAGCTAGATAGATTAATTTACTAGATGACATGTAATGAAAACGCAGGAAAAATTGCGTTATATAATTGCGTTAATTGTCGAGCTAGGAAGTAGATTTAACTTTGCTGCCACTACGAATTATTTGGTAGTTAGCATGATTTTGGACCATCGTATAAAAGATCGACTGTTATCCATGGAGAAGAGCCAACAATTGCAAATTGAAAAAAGATTTAGATTAAAATATTAACTAAACAGAAAGTATGACGAGTGTTGAACGTAGACATCAGATCCTTTTAAAAGGGCCTAGCCGATTTATGGTCAAAACTGCCCTTAGAGGAAAAACCCCTCTGAGTAAAATTTCAACCCCCTATCTTGCCCATGAGGTTAGTTACAGGGTAAATTAGATTTCGCGCTTCTCCGCGTATTTCCCGCACTCTGATGCTTTCTAAAATTCTGAAAAAAATGTGACATATTTTGGATTCTAAGGCTGATTTTTGATAATTTTTTCAGATTTTTTTGTTACAAACTGTGGTCGTAAACAAAAAATGAAAAACCTCCAAAAAATCGGAAAAATGCAGATTTCTCAAAAATTTGAAAACATGCTATTCTACTGTTTAGTTCCTTGTTAAAGTACTATAACAGGCAGTGTCGTCAATTTTTTTTAGATTTTTTGTTGTGGGACATCATCGTCAAAAAACAATAAAAACCGAATTTTTTCGACGTTTTTGCTATTAGGAGGAAAGTTACACTTGTTGGTTTTATCGCAGCTATATATTAAGTAATTTTTAGCATTATTAAATTGAAACAAGTAATTCTTTGACCTAAGAAATGTGATTTAAGAGAAAGAATAAATTGTATTTTGTGTGATATATACCAGAATGTTCGTAAAGTTTTGTAACATCGCCGGACGTGTGTCGAACTAAGGAGCGGATACGCTGGGGTTCTTATCCCGTCGGTGGTAAATGTTTTTTCCCATACATCATCTTTATTTTTTCAATTTCTTATATTATTTATTCATGTGATTTTAACAATATTTTTTTAATGTTTTAAAAATATTGAAGTAACATTGATTAGGCAATGAATATTTATATTATTGTGTTCGTCTACGATTTCCGCCAGATATGAAATTGCTTGTGAAAATTGGTAAGATTCCGTGAAAAGAATTTTGAACTCTACGTCTGTCATTTCCAGAAAATCAAGAAATCAATACTGTTTGAAATGGAATCTTTTTGCGGTTCCAATTGTTTTGACCATCTTAATCGGCTATGCCCTTTTAAATCTTATCACCTATACTTGCACAGTACCGAATGACAGGCTGTTGGAACTTCCAACTTCCAACTTGGTTTCACGTTAATTTTCAACATTATAAACAATTTTGCGACAACACATTTTTACGACTGTACAGTGAACCGGAGTATAATATAAAGGAATATATAAAATACCGTTCTTTACAGATCACATCTAGTTATTTACATAAATCTAGGAAATAGTTGTTATTGCATAATTATTTTCAATAAGGGTTATACAAATTCTGAATCAACATTTCACTATCAAAATATATAATAAAACATCGCAAACATTTAGCATTGTCAATATACTAAAATGCTTGATAATATCAATGTGCTGATCTTCCTGCTGTAACTCGCATCATGTCATTTTACGCCTGATTTTATTTCGAGCCGTTCGCTTCGTTGCGAGCAGCTCGCATCGTGCGAGTACTCGACTCGACTCGAAAAGCGAGTCCCGGCTCGACTGGACCCGAGCTCGGCTCGCATATGCGAGCGTGGCTGCAGGCCTAGTGCCAGGTGGGTGCTGGGATCGGTCGGTAACGGCCCCAATGTCGAGATACTCTCGTCGGTGGTGGAACTAAGAAAGTGGAACTATCACTGATCTCAAATACCAACATCGCTAAACATGCCGCGCTCGCTACCTAAATAGAACATTTGCTCGTGAATTACGGAAGAAACGTCAGTGACATAGGCAATAAATAAACGGATAATGCGTAGAATGAGAATAATTATTTTTTATTGTATAATTTCATTACACTATTATTGCCTTCTTATTTTCCATATTATTCACCATTGTAATCATTGTTTTATAATCGATAGTTTATAGGTGAAATTAATTAATTTGGAACTTATTGCGATATTTATAAAATAATGATTATTCAACAAAATATATTCTGTAATAGTTATAGAATAAAAAAAAAAAGAATAAATACAATATTCAAGTAATGACAAAATTCAATCGTTCTTATTGTGATCCGTAGTAACAAACACAGAAAATTATTTTTTTACTTATTTAACCGATAATACCACTTCTAATGCTGGACTGCAATTATTCAAGTAAAGGTAGTAACGAAATAAAAGTGTTATGTAATGAAACTAACTTTCGACGGATCTTATCCATATAAAGCTATTTGGTGGCAGTATTATTTGATTTATTCAAACTACGAGAAATTTTTTCATCTTTCATCTGTATCATTTATTCGAAGGCTTCAAATAAATGCTCGAATAACTTTTGCCGAGTGCCGAGCTTCAAAGACCCAGCGACGACAGACGACATACAATGTAAACGGATGGAGAATCGCGCACGTATGAAAGTTTAAACTTTCTGATTTTTTTGTTACAAACTGTGGTCGTAAAAAAAATGAAAAACCTCCAAAAAATCGGAAAAATGCAGATTTCTCAAAAATTTGAAAACATGCTATTCTACTGTTTAGTTCCTTGTTAAAGTACTATAACAGGCAGTGTCGTCAATTTTTTTTAGATTTTTTGTTGTGGGACATCATCGTCAAAAAACAATAAAAACCGAATTTTTTCGACGTTTTTGCTATTAGGAGGAAAGTTACACTTGTTGGTTTTATCGCAGCTATATATTAAGTAATTTTTAGCATTATTAAATTGAAACAAGTAATTCTTTGACCTAAGAAATGTGATTTAAGAGAAAGAATAAATTGTATTTTGTGTGATATATACCAGAATGTTCGTAAAGTTTTGTAACATCGCCGGACGTGTGTCGAACTAAGGAGCGGATACGCTGGGGTTCTTATCCCGTCGGTGGTAAATGTTTTTTCCCATACATCATCTTTATTTTTTCAATTTCTTATATTATTTATTCATGTGATTTTAACAATATTTTTTTAATGTTTTAAAAATATTGAAGTAACATTGATTAGGCAATGAATATTTATATTATTGTGTTCGTCTACGATTTCCGCCAGATATGAAATTGCTTGTGAAAATTGGTAAGATTCCGTGAAAAGAATTTTGAAATCTACGTCTGTCATTTCCAGAAAATCAAGAAATCAATACTGTTTGAAATGGAATCTTTTTGCGGTTCCAATTGTTTTGACCATCTTAATCGGCTATGCCCTTTTAAATCTTATCACCTATACTTGCACAGTACCGAATGACAGGCTGTTGGAACTTCCAACTTCCAACTTGGTTTCACGTTAATTTTCAACATTATAAACAATTTTGCGACAACACATTTTTACGACTGTACAGTGAACCGGAGTATAATATAAAGGAATATATAAAATACCGTTCTTTACAGATCACATCTAGTTATTTACATAAATCTAAATAGTTGTTATTGCATAATTATTTTCAATAAGGGTTATACAAATTCTGAATCAACATTTCACTATCAAAATATATAATAAAACATCGCAAACATTTAGCATTGTCAATATACTAAAATGCTTGATAATATCAATGTGCTGATCTTCCTGCTGTAACTCGCATCATGTCATTTTACGCCTGATTTTATTTCGAGCCGTTCGCTTCGTTGCGAGCAGCTCGCATCGTGCGAGTACTCGACTCGACTCGAAAAGCGAGTCCCGGCTCGACTGGACCCGAGCTCGGCTCGCATATGCGAGCTTGGCTGCAGGCCTAGTGCCAGGTGGGTGCTGGGATCGGTCGGTAACGGCCCCAATGTCGAGATACTCTCGTCGGTTGTGGAACTAAGAAAGTGGAACTATCACTGATCTCAAATACCAACATCGCTAAACATGCCGCGCTCGCTACCTAAATAGAACATTTGCTCGTGAATTACGGAAGAAACGTCAGTGACATAGGCAATAAATAAACGGATAATGCGTAGAATGAAAATAATTATTTTTTATTGTATAATTTCATTACACTATTATTGCCTTCTTATTTTCCATATTATTCACCATTGTAATCATTGTTTTATAATCGATAGTTTATAGGTGTAATTAATTAATTTGGAACTTATTGCGATATTTATAAAATAATGATTATTCAACAAAATATATTCTGTAATAGTTATAGAATGAAAAAAAAAAGAATAAATACAATATTCAAGTAATGACAAAATTCAATCGTTCTTATTGTGATCCGTAGTAACAAACACAGAAAATTATTTTTTTTTACTTATTTAACCGATAATACCACTTCTAATGCTGGACTGCAATTATTCAAGTAAAGGTAGTAACGAAATAAAAGTGTTATGTAATGAAACTAACTTTCGACGGATCTTATCCATATAAAGCTATTTGGTGGCAGTATTATTTGATTTATTCAAACTACGAGAAATTTTTTCATCTTTCATCTGTATCATTTATTCGAAGGCTTCAAATAAATGCTCGAATAACTTTTGCCGAGTGCCGAGCTTCAAAGACCCAGCGACGACAGACGACATACAATGTAAACGGATGGAGAATCGCGCACGTATGAAAGTTTAAACTTTCTGATTTTTTTGTTACAAACTGTGGTCGTAAAAAAAATGAAAAACCTCCAAAAAATCGGAAAAATGCTATTCTACTGTTTAGTTCCTTGTTAAAGTACTATAACAGGCAGTGTCGTCAATTTTTTTTAGATTTTTTGTTGTGGGACATCATCGTCAAAAAACAATAAAAACCGAATTTTTTCGACGTTTTTGCTATTAGGAGGAAAGTTACACTTGTTGGTTTTATCGCAGCTATATATTAAGTAATTTTTAGCATTATTAAATTGAAACAAGTAATTCTTTGACCTAAGAAATGTGATTTTAGAGAAAGAATAAATTGTATTTTGTGTGATATATACCAGAATGTTCGTAAAGTTTTGTAACATCGCCGGACGTGTGTCGAACTAAGGAGCGGATACGCTGGGGTTCTTATCCCGTCGGTGGTAAATGTTTTTTCCCATACATCATCTTTATTTTTTCAATTTCTTATATTATTTATTCATGTGATTTTAACAATATTTTTTTAATGTTTTAAAAATATTGAAGTAACATTGATTAGGCAATGAATATTTATATTATTGTGTTCGTCTACGATTTCCGCCAGATATGAAATTGCTTGTGAAAATTGGTAAGATTCCGTGAAAAGAATTTTGAACTCTACGTCTGTCATTTCCAGAAAATCAAGAAATCAATACTGTTTGAAATGGAATCTTTTTGCGGTTCCAATTGTTTTGACCATCTTAATCGGCTATGCCCTTTTAAATCTTATCACCTATACTTGCACAGTACCGAATGACAGGCTGTTGGAACTTCCAACTTCCAACTTGGTTTCACGTTAATTTTCAACATTATAAACAATTTTGCGACAACACATTTTTACGACTGTACAGTGAACCGGAGTATAATATAAAGGAATATATAAAATACCGTTCTTTACAGATCACATCTAGTTATTTACATAAATCTAGGAAATAGTTGTTATTGCATAATTATTTTCAATAAGGGTTATACAAATTCTGAATCAACATTTCACTATCAAAATATATAATAAAACATCGCAAACATTTAGCATTGTCAATATACTAAAATGCTTGATAATATCAATGTGCTGATCTTCCTGCTGTAACTCGCATCATGTCATTTTACGCCTGATTTTATTTCGAGCCGTTCGCTTCGTTGCGAGCAGCTCGCATCATGCGAGTACTCGACTCGACTCGAAAAGCGAGTCCCGGCTCGACTGGACCCGAGCTCGGCTCGCATATGCGAGCTTGGCTGCAGGCCTAGTGCCAGGTGGGTGCTGGGATCGGTCGGTAACGGCCCCAATGTCGAGATACTCTCGTCGGTTGTGGAACTAAGAAGGTGGAACTATCACTGATCTCAAATACCAACATCGCTAAACATGCCGCGCTCGCTACCTAAATAGAACATTTGCTCGTGAATTACGGAAGAAACGTCAGTGACATAGGCAATAAATAAACGGATAATGCGTAGAATGAGAATAATTATTTTTTATTGTATAATTTCATTACACTATTATTGCCTTCTTATTTTCCATATTGTGCACCATTGTAATCATTATTTTATAATCGATAGTTTATAGGTGAAATTAATTAATTTGGAACTTATTGCGATATTTATAAAATAATGATTATTCAACAAAATATATTCTGTAATAGTTATAGAATAAAAAAAAAGAATAAATACAATATTCAAGTAATGACAAAATTCAATCGTTCTTATTGTGATCCGTAGTAACAAACACAGAAAATTATTTTTTTACTTATTTAACCGATAATACCACTTCTAATGCTGGACTGCAATTATTCAAGTAAAGGTAGTAACGAAATAAAAGTGTTATGTAATGAAACTAACTTTCGACGGATCTTATCCATATAAAGCTATTTGGTGGCAGTATTATTGCTATTTGTACAGACACACAGATACACAGATTCTTATATCTTGCAATGCACGTTGTTTTTTTCTCCGTCAACCGATTTCGATGAAATTTTCAGCTTCTGTATCCCTAACATAGAGGTACAGATAAAAGTTTTGAAAAGTGTCTGTCATTTTAAGTTTTAATTATAATTGTATTGATTGCTATTTTTTATACCTTATAGAATTGTTTCTTTACATTTAATATTCTTTATATTTTATCAGCAATAAACTTTATGTATAATCATTAATTGTATTGTTAAATTTAACTTTCTGTGAGTAATTGTCAATACATATACATTAGTAACCACATCTATTTGTCCGCGGCGAAAACCAAGCTGTCGAACTCGAGGCGGGAAGGACTCGCCGCGTCTCTTTCTTTTCATATGCTGTCCTTCTTTGCGTCCGAAACTTCCGTCGTTCATTACACAAGTAAATATCATCGGAATTTTGTCATATTTGGTACCGTTTTCCTTAGAAAAATGCCACGAGTATGTTGGTGAAAGTCCGATAGAAAAATAATTAATAATGAAAAAGTTTATTTTTTTATTTAAAGGCCTGAGCTCACGCCAGTCTTTCATCTTTTCCGAACGCTTCGACTCTCCGCGGCTCTTTCTTTCCCATACGCTGTCCTTCTTCGCGTCCGAAACATCAATCGTTCATTACACAAGTAATTATCATCGGAATTATATCATATTAAGTTTCATTTTAATCAGAAAAATGTCACGAATATGTTGGTAAAAGTTAAAAAAAAAAATAACGAAAAATAAAGAAGCTTTGTGATTGGATTAGTAGTGGTCTTCTGGTCTCACACCGATATAGCCGACAATGTGTGGTCCACTCCTCGGGGATGACGTTTCTCGAGTTTCGCTGTCCGCTTCTCCGTGCAACATTATATCGTAGACGCATATTCTCTCCTTTTGAATGCCAGTCATTTTGGTGTGCCCAGAGTTGGGCATTATTAGATAAAAATTATTTAAATAACGATTCGAATAAAAGATACTTCATCTTTATTCGTTATTCGAAGGTTCGAATGAAAAAGGTATCTTTATTCGACGAGTATCGAATAAATAATTTTATTCGACGAGAATTTATCCGACGAATAAAGATACTTTTTTTTATTCGAAGCGGATTTATTCAAACTACGAGAAATTTTTTCATCTTTCATCTGTATCTTTTATCCGAAGGCTTCAAATAAATGCTCGAATAACTTTTGCCGAGTGCCGAGCTTCAAAGACCCAGCGACGACAGACGACATACAATGTAAACGGATGGAGAATCGCGCACGAATGAAAGTTTAAACTTTTAGATTGTGCAATATATCCTCATGAAATTGTGACGAGCGAATGGAGGGGATTTTCCTGATGAAAATGAGATCAAATTCGGGTGTAATCGACCAAGTTTCACTGATACGTAATGTTACGATAAAAATTACAATCTCATTAAAGACAGTCCAAATGATGTCGTGTTTAGACTCATTTTGATCGGGATGAGCTCTACAACTCATTCGTATTAACAATATTGTTCTGATTAAAAACATAAAAGCATAAATTGCCAATAATGTTGGATTCTCCATCTGCTTACATTGTAGGCTGTTGGTCGGTCTTTATAAAAAAATCTTTATTCGTCGAATAAATTCATTACGTGCGGAATAGAGATAACATAATTATTTTTATTTGACGCGTAACAAATCATTTTTTATCTTTTATTCGCTGTTTGAAATGTCTATTTCAATAAAAATTTGCCCATCTTTGCTTCTACAATTATATTATTTTATATTATATTAATTCATCCACGTGATTCTCTCTCAAACTCTATACTATTCGGAATAGTACGTTAAATAAACGCTACTCTGGTTTTCAACATATTTCTGTTCCCACAGATCGATTCTTGGAACAGTTATCTATAAAAAAAAAGTGTAAGGAAATAATGCTTGTTCATGAAATATTTTTAAATTACAAATTAAGGTATCTCATATGGAAGTAGAAATTGATTTTCCTAAAATTATGCTTTAATAATTTCTTACGTAAAATATTTTGACGAATTTTTCGTCCTTGATATTAGTTTTACTTTTAATATTTTAGATCTTAAAAAGCAACACTAAAAAAAAATATCTTTTTAATTTGAATACGTTTGTCGGAGAATGTAACATTTGATAATCGATATGGGTCCGTGATGATTCACCTTCTCAGCGACGAGAAGTTCCTTAGTGGTCTTCTGCACCGACGAGATACCGTCGTTGGCCTTCTGTTTCTTACTCCAGCCAAAATCTATCCTAGAGAGCGGTAGACAACACCGTATTTTTCGAGCGACACATTCTCCCGTAAGGCTGTCAGTCTTTATATATATCTGGTCGGTGGATCAGTGCACCCACTTTATATATATATATATATATATATATAAAGACTGCCAGCCCCCGTGTTAAACTGCGAGTCTCAAAGTGGGTGCCAGGTGGGTGCTGGGAGCGGTCGGTAACGGCCCTAATGTCGAGATACTGTCGTCGGTTGTGGAACTAAAAGAACATTTGCTCGTGAATTATGGAAAAAACGTCAGTGACAGAGGCAATAAATAAACGTATAATGCGTAGAATGAAAATAATTATCTTTTATTGTATAATTTCATTACACTCTTATTGCCTTCTTATTTTCCATATTGTTCACCATTGTAATCATTATTTTATAATCGATAATTTATAGGTGTAATTAATTAATTTGGAACTTCTTGCGATATTTATAAAATAATGATTATTCAACAAAATATATTCTGTAATAGTTATAGAATAAAAAAAAAGAATAAATACAATATTCAAGTAATGTGGCGGACCCCTTGGAGAAGGGTTGATCGGACCCAGGTAGGAGCGTCGTCTGCGGGCTGGGACCTTGGACGCACTTGGTCGCCAGGCCCAAGCTCTTCCCGAGCGCACACTTAGTCGCCGGAAGTCTGTTCCTACCTGGGGTGCACATTTGGCGACCAGGTTCGGGGTTTTTCCTTGGCGTGCACATTTGGCCGCCAACCCTTGACTTTCGCCAGGACACGGATGTTCGGTGCAAGGACACGAACTTTCTCCAAGGGGCACGTACAGGAAGCGACATCCCCACTCCAGAAGTTTTCTTGTTCGAAGGAAATTCCTGGAGGATATAAGCGCGGATTCTGACGGATGACAGGGTCGGTCAGTCAGTCAGTCAGTTCAAGTCAGTCAGTCGTTGTGAGAAGTCGTCATTCGCCGTCAGTTGTTCGTATAGTCGTTTATCCGTAGTTCTTGTTTCATTGTTATTTCATTTTCTTTGTTCCTTGTTACGTCGTTGAGTTTTTGTTGCTTATTTAATAAATGGTTATTGTTATATTGGGTGAATCCTTTACTGAACACCCAAACCACAACACATACCAAAAGGAAATAAAAATTTTTTTATCTTTTATTCGTTACTCGAAATTTTTATTTAGATAAACATTTTGCCCAACTCTGGTTGAGCTTAGCTCGGCTCGATTGTGCGAGTCGAGTCGAGTACTCGCACGATGCGAGCTATCCGCACCGATGCGAGCTGCTCGAAATAAAATCAGGCGTAAAATGACATGATGCGAGTTACAGCGGGAAGATCAGCACATCGATATTATCAAGCATTTTAGTATATTGACAATGCTAAATGTTTGCGATGTTTTATTATATATTTTGATAGTGAAATGTTGATTCAGAATTTCTATAACCCTTATTGAAAATAATTATGCAATAACAACTATTTCCTAGATTTATGTAAATAACTAGCTGTGTGATCTGTAAAGAACGGTATTTTATATATTCCTTTATATTATACTCCGGGGTTCAGTGTACAGTCGTAAAAATGTGTTGTTGCAAAATTGTTTATAATGTTAAAAATTAACGTTAAGCTTCGTTAAATAGTTTTTGAAAGGAATGGGTATATAAACAATATTGTATAATATTGATGTGTATTTATACGAGGTCGCCGCCGCGTCTACAATGTATGCTGGCGGTTCGTCGGCGTGCGCTTTGCACAGGCCGCCACACTGGTACTCGCACCAAAGGTCAAAAGACTGAATTCTGGTAAGCTGAGAAAAACTGTTTGACAGAATCTGAGCTAACTAACCTGAGAATAGATTGTCTTAGACTTTTATATTTTTCGATAATGAATAACTAAGCTAGTGGCTCGATGGGGAGGGAGGAAGAGCAAAACGCATACGCGTGCCGGTAGATTAAATACTCAGAGCGGGTGACCTAAGTGGGCGAGTGCAGGCGAGAGCCGGTCATAAACCTTAGCTCGCTGATGAGAGCCCTACTGTCCCATTGTACGGAAGTACACTTTTTAGAAGAAATGGCCGAGATAACGAACCAAAAAGGCAGTAAACCATTTTCACACTGCACAATTATAAACATGGAGATAGCGCAGGTTGCTTAGCGAGAAACGTGCGGCCGCTTCTCGTTATACATTATGCAGTCAGTCTCATAATTGATGGCAGACACTTTAAATCAGAATAACTTTTTTTATAAATCGACCAAACGACTTCAGCTGTTCTGCCAAGCTAGATAGATTAATTTACTAGATGACATGTAATGAAAACGCAGGAAAAATTGCGTTATATAATTGCGTTAATTGTCGAGCTAGGAAGTAGATTTAACTTTGCTGCCACTACGAATTATTTGGTAGTTAGCATGATTTTGGACCATCGTATAAAAGATCGACTGTTATCCATGGAGAAGAGCCAACAATTGCAAATTGAAAAAAGATTTAGATTAAAATATTAACTAAACAGAAAGTATGACGAGTGTTGAACGTAGACATCAGATCCTTTTAAAAGGGCCTAGCCGATTTATGGTCAAAACTGCCCTTAGAGGAAAAACCCCTCTGAGTAAAATTTCAACCCCCTATCTTGCCCATGAGGTTAGTTACAGGGTAAATTAGATTTCGCGCTTCTCCGCGTATTTCCCGCACTCTGATGCTTTCTAAAATTCTGAAAAAAATGTGACATATTTTGGATTCTAAGGCTGATTTTTGATAATTTTTTCAGATTTTTTTGTTACAAACTGTGGTCGTAAACAAAAAATGAAAAACCTCCAAAAAATCGGAAAAATGCAGATTTCTCAAAAATTTGAAAACATGCTATTCTACTGTTTAGTTCCTTGTTAAAGTACTATAACAGGCAGTGTCGTCAATTTTTTTTAGATTTTTTGTTGTGGGACATCATCGTCAAAAAACAATAAAAACCGAATTTTTTCGACGTTTTTGCTATTAGGAGGAAAGTTACACTTGTTGGTTTTATCGCAGCTATATATTAAGTAATTTTTAGCATTATTAAATTGAAACAAGTAATTCTTTGACCTAAGAAATGTGATTTAAGAGAAAGAATAAATTGTATTTTGTGTGATATATACCAGAATGTTCGTAAAGTTTTGTAACATCGCCGGACGTGTGTCGAACTAAGGAGCGGATACGCTGGGGTTCTTATCCCGTCGGTGGTAAATGTTTTTTCCCATACATCATCTTTATTTTTTCAATTTCTTATATTATTTATTCATGTGATTTTAACAATATTTTTTTAATGTTTTAAAAATATTGAAGTAACATTGATTAGGCAATGAATATTTATATTATTGTGTTCGTCTACGATTTCCGCCAGATATGAAATTGCTTGTGAAAATTGGTAAGATTCCGTGAAAAGAATTTTGAACTCTACGTCTGTCATTTCCAGAAAATCAAGAAATCAATACTGTTTGAAATGGAATCTTTTTGCGGTTCCAATTGTTTTGACCATCTTAATCGGCTATGCCCTTTTAAATCTTATCACCTATACTTGCACAGTACCGAATGACAGGCTGTTGGAACTTCCAACTTCCAACTTGGTTTCACGTTAATTTTCAACATTATAAACAATTTTGCGACAACACATTTTTACGACTGTACAGTGAACCGGAGTATAATATAAAGGAATATATAAAATACCGTTCTTTACAGATCACATCTAGTTATTTACATAAATCTAGGAAATAGTTGTTATTGCATAATTATTTTCAATAAGGGTTATACAAATTCTGAATCAACATTTCACTATCAAAATATATAATAAAACATCGCAAACATTTAGCATTGTCAATATACTAAAATGCTTGATAATATCAATGTGCTGATCTTCCTGCTGTAACTCGCATCATGTCATTTTACGCCTGATTTTATTTCGAGCCGTTCGCTTCGTTGCGAGCAGCTCGCATCGTGCGAGTACTCGACTCGACTCGAAAAGCGAGTCCCGGCTCGACTGGACCCGAGCTCGGCTCGCATATGCGAGCTTGGCTGCAGGCCTAGTGCCAGGTGGGTGCTGGGATCGGTCGGTAACGGCCCCAATGTCGAGATACTCTCGTCGGTTGTGGAACTAAGAAAGTGGAACTATCACTGATCTCAAATACCAACATCGCTAAACATGCCGCGCTCGCTACCTAAATAGAACATTTGCTCGTGAATTACGGAAGAAACGTCAGTGACATAGGCAATAAATAAACGGATAATGCGTAGAATGAAAATAATTATTTTTTATTGTATAATTTCATTACACTATTATTGCCTTCTTATTTTCCATATTATTCACCATTGTAATCATTGTTTTATAATCGATAGTTTATAGGTGTAATTAATTAATTTGGAACTTATTGCGATATTTATAAAATAATGATTATTCAACAAAATATATTCTGTAATAGTTATAGAATGAAAAAAAAAAGAATAAATACAATATTCAAGTAATGACAAAATTCAATCGTTCTTATTGTGATCCGTAGTAACAAACACAGAAAATTATTTTTTTTTACTTATTTAACCGATAATACCACTTCTAATGCTGGACTGCAATTATTCAAGTAAAGGTAGTAACGAAATAAAAGTGTTATGTAATGAAACTAACTTTCGACGGATCTTATCCATATAAAGCTATTTGGTGGCAGTATTATTTGATTTATTCAAACTACGAGAAATTTTTTCATCTTTCATCTGTATCATTTATTCGAAGGCTTCAAATAAATGCTCGAATAACTTTTGCCGAGTGCCGAGCTTCAAAGACCCAGCGACGACAGACGACATACAATGTAAACGGATGGAGAATCGCGCACGTATGAAAGTTTAAACTTTCTGATTTTTTTGTTACAAACTGTGGTCGTAAAAAAAATGAAAAACCTCCAAAAAATCGGAAAAATGCTATTCTACTGTTTAGTTCCTTGTTAAAGTACTATAACAGGCAGTGTCGTCAATTTTTTTTAGATTTTTTGTTGTGGGACATCATCGTCAAAAAACAATAAAAACCGAATTTTTTCGACGTTTTTGCTATTAGGAGGAAAGTTACACTTGTTGGTTTTATCGCAGCTATATATTAAGTAATTTTTAGCATTATTAAATTGAAACAAGTAATTCTTTGACCTAAGAAATGTGATTTTAGAGAAAGAATAAATTGTATTTTGTGTGATATATACCAGAATGTTCGTAAAGTTTTGTAACATCGCCGGACGTGTGTCGAACTAAGGAGCGGATACGCTGGGGTTCTTATCCCGTCGGTGGTAAATGTTTTTTCCCATACATCATCTTTATTTTTTCAATTTCTTATATTATTTATTCATGTGATTTTAACAATATTTTTTTAATGTTTTAAAAATATTGAAGTAACATTGATTAGGCAATGAATATTTATATTATTGTGTTCGTCTACGATTTCCGCCAGATATGAAATTGCTTGTGAAAATTGGTAAGATTCCGTGAAAAGAATTTTGAACTCTACGTCTGTCATTTCCAGAAAATCAAGAAATCAATACTGTTTGAAATGGAATCTTTTTGCGGTTCCAATTGTTTTGACCATCTTAATCGGCTATGCCCTTTTAAATCTTATCACCTATACTTGCACAGTACCGAATGACAGGCTGTTGGAACTTCCAACTTCCAACTTGGTTTCACGTTAATTTTCAACATTATAAACAATTTTGCGACAACACATTTTTACGACTGTACAGTGAACCGGAGTATAATATAAAGGAATATATAAAATACCGTTCTTTACAGATCACATCTAGTTATTTACATAAATCTAGGAAATAGTTGTTATTGCATAATTATTTTCAATAAGGGTTATACAAATTCTGAATCAACATTTCACTATCAAAATATATAATAAAACATCGCAAACATTTAGCATTGTCAATATACTAAAATGCTTGATAATATCAATGTGCTGATCTTCCTGCTGTAACTCGCATCATGTCATTTTACGCCTGATTTTATTTCGAGCCGTTCGCTTCGTTGCGAGCAGCTCGCATCATGCGAGTACTCGACTCGACTCGAAAAGCGAGTCCCGGCTCGACTGGACCCGAGCTCGGCTCGCATATGCGAGCTTGGCTGCAGGCCTAGTGCCAGGTGGGTGCTGGGATCGGTCGGTAACGGCCCCAATGTCGAGATACTCTCGTCGGTTGTGGAACTAAGAAGGTGGAACTATCACTGATCTCAAATACCAACATCGCTAAACATGCCGCGCTCGCTACCTAAATAGAACATTTGCTCGTGAATTACGGAAGAAACGTCAGTGACATAGGCAATAAATAAACGGATAATGCGTAGAATGAGAATAATTATTTTTTATTGTATAATTTCATTACACTATTATTGCCTTCTTATTTTCCATATTGTGCACCATTGTAATCATTATTTTATAATCGATAGTTTATAGGTGAAATTAATTAATTTGGAACTTATTGCGATATTTATAAAATAATGATTATTCAACAAAATATATTCTGTAATAGTTATAGAATAAAAAAAAAAAAGAATAAATACAATATTCAAGTAATGACAAAATTCAATCGTTCTTATTGTGATCCGTAGTAACAAACACAGAAAATTATTTTTTTACTTATTTAACCGATAATACCACTTCTAATGCTGGACTGCAATTATTCAAGTAAAGGTAGTAACGAAATAAAAGTGTTATGTAATGAAACTAACTTTCGACGGATCTTATCCATATAAAGCTATTTGGTGGCAGTATTATTGCTATTTGTACAGACACACAGATACACAGATTCTTATATCTTGCAATGCACGTTGTTTTTTTCTCCGTCAACCGATTTCGATGAAATTTTCAGCTTCTGTATCCCTAACATAGAGGTAGAGATAAAAGTTTTGAAAAGTGTCTGTCATTTTAAGTTTTAATTATAATTGTATTGATTGCTATTTTTTATACCTTATAGAATTGTTTCTTTACATTTAATATTCTTTATATTTTATCAGCAATAAACTTTATGTATAATCATTAATTGTATTGTTAAATTTAACTTTCTGTGAGTAATTGTCAATACATATACATTAGTAACCACATCTATTTGTCCGCGGCGAAAACCAAGCTGTCGAACTCGAGACGGGAAGGACTCGCCGCGTCTCTTTCTTTTCATATGCTGTCCTTCTTTGCGTCCGAAACTTCCGTCGTTCATTACACAAGTAAATATCATCGGAATTTTGTCATATTTGGTACCGTTTTCCTTAGAAAAATGCCACGAGTATGTTGGTGAAAGTCCGATAGAAAAATAATTAATAATGAAAAAGTTTATTTTTTTATTTAAAGGCCTGAGCTCACGCCAGTCTTTCATCTTTTCCGAACGCTTCGACTCTCCGCGGCTCTTTCTTTCCCATACGCTGTCCTTTTTCGCGTCCGAAACATCAATCGTTCATTACACAAGCAATTATCGTCGGAATTATATCATATTTGATTTCATTTTAATCAGAAAAATGTCACGAATATGTTGGTAAAAGTTAAAAAAAAAAAAAATAACGAAAAATAAAGAAGTTTTGTGATTGGATTAGTAGTGGTCTTCTGGTCTCACACCGATATAGCCGACAATGTGTGGCCCACTCCTCGGGGAGGACGCTTCTCTAGTTTCGCTGTCCGCTTCTCCGTGCAACATTATATGTGTCGTAGACGGATATTCTCTCCTTTTGAATGCCAGTCATTCTGGTGTGCCCAGAGTTGGGCATTATTAGATAAAAATTATTTAAATAACGATTCGAATAAAAGATACTTCATCTTTATTCGTTATTCGAAGGTTCGAATAAAAAAGGTATCCTTATTCGACGAGTATCGAATAAATAATTTTATTCGACGAGAATTTATCCGACGAATAAAGATACTTTTTTTTATTCGAAGCGGATTTATTCAAACTACGAGAAATTTTTTCATCTTTCATCTGTATCATTTATTCGAAGGCTTCAAATAAATGCTCGAATAACTTTTGCCGAGTGCCGAGCTTCAAAGACCCAGCGACGACAGACGACATACAATGTAAACGGATGGAGAATCGCGCACGTATGAAAGTTTAAACTTTCAGATTGTGCAATATATCCTCATGAAATTGTGACGAGCGAATGGAGGGGATTTTCCTGATGAAAATGAGATCAAATTCGGGTGTAATCGACCAAGTTTCACTGATACGTAATGTTACGATAAAAATTACAATCTCATTAAAGACAGTCCAAATGATGTCGTGTTTAGACTCATTTTGATCGGGATGAGCTCTACAACTCATTCGTATTAACAATATTGTTCTGATTAAAAACATAAAAGCATAAATTGCCAATAATGTTGGATTCTCCATCTGCTTACATTGTAGGCTGTTGGTCGGTCTTTATAAAAAAATCTTTATTCGTCGAATAAATTCATTACGTGCGGAATAGAGATAACATAATTATTTTTATTTGACGCGTAACAAATCATTTTTTATCTTTTATTCGCTGTTTGAAATGTCTATTTCAATAAAAATTTGCCCATCTTTGCTTCTACAATTATATTATTTTATATTATATTAATTCATCCACGTGATTCTCTCTCAAACTCTATACTATTCGGAATAGTACGTTAAATAAACGCTACTCTGGTTTTCAACATATTTCTGTTCCCACAGATCGATTCTTGGAACAGTTATCTATAAAAAAAAAGTGTAAGGAAATAATGCTTGTTCATGAAATATTTTTAAATTACAAATTAAGGTATCTCATATGGAAGTAGAAATTGATTTTCCTAAAATTATGCTTTAATAATTTCTTACGTAAAATATTTTGACGAATTTTTCGTCCTTGATATTAGTTTTACTTTTAATATTTTAGATCTTAAAAAGCAACACTAAAAAAAAATATCTTTTTAATTTGAATACGTTTGTCGGAGAATGTAACATTTGATAATCGATATGGGTCCGTGATGATTCACCTTCTCAGCGACGAGAAGTTCCTTAGTGGTCTTCTGCACCGACGAGATACCGTCGTTGGCCTTCTGTTTCTTACTCCAGCCAAAATCTATCCTAGAGAGCGGTAGACAACACCGTATTTTTCGAGCGACACATTCTCCCGTAAGGCTGTCAGTCTTTATATATATCTGGTCGGTGGATCAGTGCACCCACTTTATATATATATATATATATATATATATATATATATATATATATATATATATATATATATATATATAAAGACTGCCAGCCCCCGTGTTAAACTGCGAGTCTCAAAGTGGGTGCCAGGTGGGTGCTGGGAGCGGTCGGTAACGGCCCTAATGTCGAGATACTGTCGTCGGTTGTGGAACTAAAAGAACATTTGCTCGTGAATTATGGAAAAAACGTCAGTGACAGAGGCAATAAATAAACGTATAATGCGTAGAATGAAAATAATTATCTTTTATTGTATAATTTCATTACACTCTTATTGCCTTCTTATTTTCCATATTGTTCACCATTGTAATCATTATTTTATAATCGATAATTTATAGGTGTAATTAATTAATTTGGAACTTCTTGCGATATTTATAAAATAATGATTATTCAACAAAATATATTCTGTAATAGTTATAGAATAAAAAAAAAGAATAAATACAATATTCAAGTAATGTGGCGGACCCCTTGGAGAAGGGTTGATCGGACCCAGGTAGGAGCGTCGTCTGCGGGCTGGGACCTTGGACGCACTTGGTCGCCAGGCCCAAGCTCTTCCCGAGCGCACACTTAGTCGCCGGAAGTCTGTTCCTACCTGGGGTGCACATTTGGCGACCAGGTTCGGGGTTTTTCCTTGGCGTGCACATTTGGCCGCCAACCCTTGACTTTCGCCAGGACACGGATGTTCGGTGCAAGGACACGAACTTTCTCCAAGGGGCACGTACAGGAAGCGACATCCCCACTCCAGAAGTTTTCTTGTTCGAAGGAAATTCCTGGAGGATATAAGCGCGGATTCTGACGGATGACAGGGTCGGTCAGTCAGTCAGTCAGTTCAAGTCAGTCAGTCGTTGTGAGAAGTCGTCATTCGCCGTCAGTTGTTCGTATAGTCGTTTATCCGTAGTTCTTGTTTCATTGTTATTTCATTTTCTTTGTTCCTTGTTACGTCGTTGAGTTTTTGTTGCTTATTTAATAAATGGTTATTGTTATATTGGGTGAATCCTTTACTGAACACCCAAACCACAACACATACCAAAAGGAAATAAAAATTTTTTTATCTTTTATTCGTTACTCGAAATTTTTATTTAGATAAACATTTTGCCCAACTCTGGTTGAGCTTAGCTCGGCTCGATTGTGCGAGTCGAGTCGAGTACTCGCACGATGCGAGCTATCCGCACCGATGCGAGCTGCTCGAAATAAAATCAGGCGTAAAATGACATGATGCGAGTTACAGCGGGAAGATCAGCACATCGATATTATCAAGCATTTTAGTATATTGACAATGCTAAATGTTTGCGATGTTTTATTATATATTTTGATAGTGAAATGTTGATTCAGAATTTCTATAACCCTTATTGAAAATAATTATGCAATAACAACTATTTCCTAGATTTATGTAAATAACTAGCTGTGTGATCTGTAAAGAACGGTATTTTATATATTCCTTTATATTATACTCCGGGGTTCAGTGTACAGTCGTAAAAATGTGTTGTTGCAAAATTGTTTATAATGTTAAAAATTAACGTTAAGCTTCGTTAAATAGTTTTTGAAAGGAATGGGTATATAAACAATATTGTATAATATTGATGTGTATTTATACGAGGTCGCCGCCGCGTCTACAATGTATGCTGGCGGTTCGTCGGCGTGCGCTTTGCACAGGCCGCCACACTGGTACTCGCACCAAAGGTCAAAAGACTGAATTCTGGTAAGCTGAGAAAAACTGTTTGACAGAATCTGAGCTAACTAACCTGAGAATAGATTGTCTTAGACTTTTATATTTTTCGATAATGAATAACTAAGCTAGTGGCTCGATGGGGAGGGAGGAAGAGCAAAACGCATACGCGTGCCGGTAGATTAAATACTCAGAGCGGGTGACCTAAGTGGGCGAGTGCAGGCGAGAGCCGGTCATAAACCTTAGCTCGCTGATGAGAGCCCTACTGTCCCATTGTACGGAAGTACACTTTTTAGAAGAAATGGCCGAGATAACGAACCAAAAAGGCAGTAAACCATTTTCACACTGCACAATTATAAACATGGAGATAGCGCAGGTTGCTTAGCGAGAAACGTGCGGCCGCTTCTCGTTATACATTATGCAGTCAGTCTCATAATTGATGGCAGACACTTTAAATCAGAATAACTTTTTTTATAAATCGACCAAACGACTTCAGCTGTTCTGCCAAGCTAGATAGATTAATTTACTAGATGACATGTAATGAAAACGCAGGAAAAATTGCGTTATATAATTGCGTTAATTGTCGAGCTAGGAAGTAGATTTAACTTTGCTGCCACTACGAATTATTTGGTAGTTAGCATGATTTTGGACCATCGTATAAAAGATCGACTGTTATCCATGGAGAAGAGCCAACAATTGCAAATTGAAAAAAGATTTAGATTAAAATATTAACTAAACAGAAAGTATGACGAGTGTTGAACGTAGACATCAGATCCTTTTAAAAGGGCCTAGCCGATTTATGGTCAAAACTGCCCTTAGAGGAAAAACCCCTCTGAGTAAAATTTCAACCCCCTATCTTGCCCATGAGGTTAGTTACAGGGTAAATTAGATTTCGCGCTTCTCCGCGTATTTCCCGCACTCTGATGCTTTCTAAAATTCTGAAAAAAATGTGACATATTTTGGATTCTAAGGCTGATTTTTGATAATTTTTTCAGATTTTTTTGTTACAAACTGTGGTCGTAAACAAAAAATGAAAAACCTCCAAAAAATCGGAAAAATGCAGATTTCTCAAAAATTTGAAAACATGCTATTCTACTGTTTAGTTCCTTGTTAAAGTACTATAACAGGCAGTGTCGTCAATTTTTTTTAGATTTTTTGTTGTGGGACATCATCGTCAAAAAACAATAAAAACCGAATTTTTTCGACGTTTTTGCTATTAGGAGGAAAGTTACACTTGTTGGTTTTATCGCAGCTATATATTAAGTAATTTTTAGCATTATTAAATTGAAACAAGTAATTCTTTGACCTAAGAAATGTGATTTAAGAGAAAGAATAAATTGTATTTTGTGTGATATATACCAGAATGTTCGTAAAGTTTTGTAACATCGCCGGACGTGTGTCGAACTAAGGAGCGGATACGCTGGGGTTCTTATCCCGTCGGTGGTAAATGTTTTTTCCCATACATCATCTTTATTTTTTCAATTTCTTATATTATTTATTCATGTGATTTTAACAATATTTTTTTAATGTTTTAAAAATATTGAAGTAACATTGATTAGGCAATGAATATTTATATTATTGTGTTCGTCTACGATTTCCGCCAGATATGAAATTGCTTGTGAAAATTGGTAAGATTCCGTGAAAAGAATTTTGAACTCTACGTCTGTCATTTCCAGAAA
>NW_027489685.1:0-29231 GCF_050948215.1 Halictus rubicundus | reverse complement strand
AGTATATTCTGGTATATTCTGCTATATTCTAGTATATTCTTTAATGTTCTTCTATATTCTAGTAATATTATGGTATATTCTGGTATATTCTCCTATATTCTAGTAATATTATCATATATTATCGTATATTCTTATATATTCTAGTAATATTATGGTATATTCTGGTATATTCTTCTATATTCTAGTAATATTATGCTATATTCTCGTATATTCTTCCATATTCGAGTAATATTATGGTATATTCTGGTCTATTCTGGTATATTCTGCTATATTCTAGTATATTCAGGTATATTCTCGTATATTCTTCTATTTTCTAGTAATATTATGGTATATTTTGGCATATTCTGCTATATTCTAGTATATTCTGGTATATTCTCGTCTATTCTTCTATATTCTAGTAATATTATGGTATATTCTGGTATATTCTTCTATATTCTAGTAATATTCTGGTATATTCTCGTATATTCTTCTATATTCTAGTAATATTATGGTATATTCTGGTATATTCTTCTATATTCTAGTAATATTATGGTATATTCTGGTATATTCTTCTATATTCTAGTAATATTATGGTATATTCCCGTATATTCTTCCATATTCCAGTAATATTATGGTATATTCTGGTATATTCAAGTATATTCTAGTAATATTATGGTATATTCTAGTATATTCTTCTATATTCGAGTAGTATTATGGTATATTATGGTATATTCAAGTATATTCTGGTATATTCTGCTATATTCTGGTATATTCTCGTATATTCTTCTATATTCTAGTAATATTATGGTATATTCTCGTATATTCTTCTATATTCGAGTAATATTATGGTATATTATGGTATATTCAAGTATATTCTGGTATATTCTGCTATATTCTGGTATATTCTCGTATATTCTTCTATATTCTAGTAATATTATGGTATATTCTGGTATATTCTTCTATATTCTAGTAATATTATGGTATATTCTGGTATATTCTTCTATATTCCTAGTAATATTATGGTATATTCTGGTATATTCTTCTATATTCTAGTAATATTATGGTATATTCTGGTATATTCTTCTATATTCTAGTAATATTATGCTATATTCTCGTATATTCTTAAATATTCGAGTAATATTATGGTATATTCTGGTATATTCAAGTATATTCTGGTATATTCTGCTATATTGTAGTATATTCTCGAATATTGTTCTATATTCTAGTAATATTATGGTATATTCTCCTATATTCTAGTAATATTATCGTATATTCTCGTATATTCTTCTATATTCGAGTAATATTATGGTATATTCTGGTATATTCAAGTATATTCTGGTATATTCTGCTATATTCTAGTATATTTCTAGTATATTCAGGTATATTCTCGTATATTCTTCTATTTTCTAGTAATATTATGGTATATTTTGGCATATTCTGCTATATTCTAGTATATTCTGGTATATTCTCGTATATTCTTCTATATTCTAGTAATATTATGGTATATTCTGGTATATTCTTCTATATTCTAGTAATATTATGGTATATTCTGGTATATTCTTCTATATTCTAGTAATATTATGGTATATTCTCGTATATTCTTCCATATTCGAGTAATATTATGGTATATTCTGGTATATTCTGCTATATTCTAGTATATTCTCGAATTTTCTTCTATATTCTAGTAATATGATGGTATATTCTCCTATATTCTAGTAATATTATCGTATATTCTCGTATATTCTTCTATATTCGAGTAATATTATGATATATTCTGGTATATTCAAGTATAATCTGGTATATTCTGCTATATTCTATTATATTCTAGTAATATTATGGTATATTCTGGTATGTTCTTCTATATTCTAGTAATATTATGGTATATTCTTGTATATTCTTCTATATTCTAGTAATATTATGGTATATTCTGGTATATTCAAGTATATTCTGGTATATTCTGCTATATTCTATTATATTCTAGTAATATTATGGTATATTCTGGTATGTTCTTCTATATTCTAGTAATATTATGGTCTATTCTGGTATATTCTTCTATATTCTAGTAATATTATCGTATATTCTCGTATGTTCTTCTATATTCGAGTAATGTTATGGTATATTCTGGTATATTCAAGTATATTCTGGTATATTCTGCTATATTCTAGTATATTCTAGTATATTCAGGTATATTCTCGTATATTCTTCTATATTCTAGTAATATTATGGTATATTCTGGAAAATTCAAGTATATTCTGGTATATTCTGCTATATTCTAGTATATTCTAGTATATTCAGGTATATTCTCGTACATTCTTCTATATTCTAGTAATATTATGGTATATTCTGGTATATTCAAGTATATTCTGGTATATTCTGCTATATTCTAGTATATTCTCGAATATTCTTCTATATTCTAGTAATATTATGGTATATTCTCCTATATTCTAGTAATATTATCGTATATTCTCTTATATTCTTCTATATTCGAGTAATATTATGATATATTCTGGTATATTCAAGTATATTCTGGTATATTCTGCCATATTCTAGTATATTCAGGTATATTCAGGTATATTCTGGTATATTCTTCTATATTCTAGTAATATTATGGTATATTTCTGGTATATTCTTCTATATTCTAGTATTATTATGGTATATTCTGGTATATTCTTCTATATTCTAGTAATATTATGGTATATGCTCGTATATTCTTCTATATTCGAGTAGTATTATGGTATATTATGGTATATTCAAGTATATTCTGGTATATTCTACTATATTCTGGTATATTCTCGTATATTCTTCTATATTCTAGTAATATTATGGTATATTCTCGTATATTCTTCCATATTCGAGTAATATTATGGTATATTCTGGTATATTCAAGTATATTCTGTATATTCTGCTATATTCTAGTATATTCTCGAATATTCTTCTATATTCTAGTAATATTATGGTATATTCTGGTATATTCTTCTATGTTCTAGTAATATTCTGGTATATTCTCGTATATTCTTCTATATTCAAGTAGTATTATGGTATATTATGGTATATTCAAGTATATTCTGGTATATTCTGCTATATTCTGGTATATTCTCGTATATTCTTCTATATTCTAGTAATATTATGGTATATTCTCGTATATTCTTCTATATTCTAGTAATATTATGGTATATTCTGGTATATTCTTCTATATTCAAGTAATATTATGGTTATTCTGGTATATTCTTCTATATTCTAGTAATATTATGGTATATTCTGGTATATTCTTCTATATTCTAGTAATATTATGGTATATTCTGGTATATTCTTCTATATTCTAGTAATATTATGGTATATTCTCGTATATTCTTCCATATTCGAGTAATATTATGGTATATTCTGGTATATTCAAGTATATTCTGGTATATTCTGCTATATTGTAGTATATTCTCGAATATTGTTCTATATTCTAGTAATATTATGGTATATTCTCCTATATTCTAGTAATATTATCGTATATTCTCGTATATTCTTCTATATTCGAGTAATATTATGGTATATTCTGGTATATTCAAGTATATTCTGGTATATTCTGCTATATTATAGTATATTCTAGTATATTCAGGCATATTCTCGTATATTCTTCTATATTCTAGTAATATTATGGTATATTCTGCTATATTCTAGTATATTCTAGTAATATTATGGTATATTCTGGAATATTCTTCTATATTCTAGTAATATTATGGTATATTCTGGTATATTCTTCTATATTCTAGTAATGTTATGGTATATTCTGGTATATTCTTCTATATTCTAGTAATATTATGCTATATTCTCGTATATTCTTCCATATTCGAGTAATATTATGGTATATTCTGGTCTATTCTGGTATATTCTGCTATATTCTAGTATATTCAGGTATATTCTCGTATATTCTTCTATTTTCTAGTAATATTATGGTATATTTTGGCATATTCTGCTATATTCTAGTATATTCTGGTATATTCTCGTCTATTCTTCTATATTCTAGTAATATTATGGTATATTCTGGTATATTCTTCTATATTCTAGTAATATTCTGGTATATTCTCGTATATTCTTCTATATTCTAGTAATATTATGGTATATTCTGGTATATTCTTCTATATTCTAGTAATATTATGGTATATTCTGGTATATTCTTCTATATTCTAGTAATATTATGGTATATTCTCGTATATTCTTCCATATTCGAGTAATATTATGGTATATTCTGGTATATTCAAGTATATTCTAGTAATATTATGGTATATTCTAGTATATTCTTCTATATTCGAGTAGTATTATGGTATATTATGGTATATTCAAGTATATTCTGGTATATTCTGCTATATTCTGGTATATTCTCGTATATTCTTCTATATTCTAGTAATATTATGGTATATTCTCGTATATTCTTCTATATTCGAGTAATATTATGGTATATTATGGTATATTCAAGTATATTCTGGTATATTCTGCTATATTCTGGTATATTCTCGTATATTCTTCTATATTCTAGTAATATTATGGTATATTCTGGTATATTCTTCTATATTCTAGTAATATTATGCTATATTCTCGTATATTCTTAAATATTCGAGTAATATTATGGTATATTCTGGTATATTTAAGTATATTCTGGTATATTCTGCTATATTGTAGTATATTCTCGAATATTGTTCTATATTCTAGTAATATTATGGTATATTCTCCTATATTCTAGTAATATTATCGTATATTCTCGTATATTCTTCTATATTCGAGTAATATTATGGTATATTCTGGTATATTCAAGTATATTCTGGTATATTCTGCTATATTATAGTATATTCTAGTATATTCAGGCATATTCTCGTATATTCTTCTATATTCTAGTAATATTATGGTATATTCTGCTATATTCTAGTATATTCTAGTAATATTATGGTATATTCTGGAATATTCTTCTATATTCTAGTAATATTGTGGTATATTCTGGTATATTCTTCTATATTCTAGTAATGTTATGGTATATTCTGGTATATTCTTGTATATTCTAGTAATATTATGGTATATTCTCGTATATTCTTCCATATTCGAGTAATATTATGGTATATTCTGGTATATTCTTCTATATTCTAGTATATTCTCGAATATTCTTCTATATTCTGTTAATATGATGGTATATTCTCCTATATTCTAGTAATATTATCGTATATTCTCGTATATTCTTCTATATTCGAGTAATATTATGATATATTCTGGTATATTCAAGTATAATCTGGTATATTCTGCTATATTCTATTATATTCTAGTAATATTATGGTATATTCTGGTATGTTCTTCTATATTCTAGTAATATTATGGTATATTCTTGTATATTCTTCTATATTCTAGTAATATTATGGTATATTCTGGTATATTCAAGTATATTCTGGTATATTCTGCTATATTCTAGTATATTCTTTAATGTTCTTCTATATTCTAGTAATATTATGGTATATTCTGGTATATTCTCCTATATTCTAGTAATATTATCATATATTATCGTATATTCTTATATATTCTAGTAATATTATGGTATATTCTGGTATATTCTTCTATATTCTAGTAATATTATGCTATATTCTCGTATATTCTTCCATATTCGAGTAATATTATGGTATATTCTGGTCTATTCTGGTATATTCTGCTATATTCTAGTATATTCAGGTATATTCTCGTATATTCTTCTATTTTCTAGTAATATTATGGTATATTTTGGCATATTCTGCTATATTCTAGTATATTCTGGTATATTCTCGTCTATTCTTCTATATTCTAGTAATATTATGGTATATTCTGGTATATTCTTCTATATTCTAGTAATATTCTGGTATTGTTCCGTCGCAACAGAACTGTCATCTTAAGCATGAATCGTTTCTTCATGCTATCGATAAACGAAAGGGTCTTACAGAGGGTCTTTGTTCGTATCTCCTTTTATTTCAAAACATTCGTGATTTAGAGACGTAACCAAATAGCAACTTTGGCCCTCATCATCTCGAAGCTGTTTACAATCGGACCGACCGAACGATGTTTGTATACACGAGACGGGTCTGCAGAACCTTCGCGTTCTTTCGATACGGCCCAAGGATGTATATCCTTCGCTCGCGGCCACTAAGTACGGTCAGGCCATAAATTCATGACACGGTTCAAGGGTCTATGACAATCGACCTTTCGACAGCGTCGAATTACCAAAACACTCGGTTTTTCCCAAGTTATGCATCGCCCCACTCTTCCTTCCAACCAGGCTCTTAGCCTGAGCCTGTGGAAGGGAGTTTGAACAATTAAGGGCATGCTGATTGGAAAATGCAAGTTTTCCCTAACCAATCCGGAGAGCTTCCTTTCTCGTCGCAACGAACGACACATACCTCTCCTACACCTAAGGCCAACCTCTCAGCCACGAGGAGCCTATAACCACCTAAGGCCAACCTCTCAGCCATGGGGAGCCTATGACCTCGAGTTAATTCTAAAAAGTCGTCGATCTGCAAATACAGTTCATATACGATCTTCGGACGAGCAACACCACAGGTCTCATCCGAACCTTACAACTTCGCGTTGAGTCTGGAAGTCTAGCTTGCAATGAGTCCATACAAGATCTTGAACACGTGACACTTACAGTCAATTATACCGAGAGTCAAATCGCCTTGCACACGGCAAGGCGAATACAATACGGATCACTCGGATCCGCGCGCGTATAAGGCAGGACCTGTCGGAATAGCATTACTGACGAGTCCTCCGACAGGTTCGGGACGAAACGCGATTCCTTTCCTGTTCCAATCCAGTCTTCCGTATCCGTTGAAATAGTTGCCCAAGATTAAGTTGGCGGGCAACAATCGCGAAAGTACGTCGCGAACATTTGGTCCTTCGAGCCGGATACGGTGGCCTAGTGACAGTGCAGTGAGTGAAAAGACAAACTAGTGTGGACAATCGGATTAAAGGAATCAGACAGCCTTAGCCGCGATCAACCGACATTGCTGATCAGCCAGGGTGGACGAAGGCAGCCACGACCAACCATCATCGCTGACCAGCCAGTTAGACAGCAGCTGACGAGACATTTCAACCAACTACATCAGCTCAAGGTAGGCACGTTATTCTGAATTTACCGATCAGGAATTTCAATTGGCAATTCTCAGTAAGACAGCGAAAATGGCTAACGCGATCAAAAGGAATCAACGCATTCGCGCCCTCAAACATAAACAACGCGTTTTTACCTCGAATTTGACAAACTTCACCACCGAGTTGTCAGAATATCAAGATTCCGCGACCGCACGTACAAAACTACGCGAACGAATAGATCGGCTGAGAAAGCAGTTCGACGCCTTCAACGACGCGCAAGACGAATTAGGTCAATACGAAGACTTCGACCAAACCGAAACCGAGCGCAAAACGGTAACCACCGCGTATGACGACGCATTAGCGAGCGCGATACAATTATCGGAAAGTTTCTCATTGACACCAAGTCAATCTATGAGAACCACGACCGATTCGCCGGCACCGTCCACATCAAATAGCATCACCGGAATACATCTCCCGAAGATCAATCTTCCTCGTTTCGACGGTCGTCTCGAGAAATGGCTACCATTTAAAGACGCGTTTTTAAGCTTGATCCACGGTCACACCGGACTCACTGACATACAACGATTTAATTACCTGAGGTTATCAGTATCAGGACAAGCCGAATCCGCCATCGAATCGTTCACAATGAGCGAAGAAAATTACAAAGCCGCGTGGGCTCAATTATTAGAGACTTATGACAACCAACGCGCGCTCGTTCTACGACACACCGCACTATTACTCGAGACACCGGCAATGCCGGACGGTACGCCAAATTCGATCAACAATTTGATCAATTATATGCAATCCCACATCCGTTCGTTACAATCGCTCGGCCGATCTTGGGAGGATATCGCAAACGATTTCATCACGAGCATCGCGATCGATCGCATGGACCACGAAACGCGCCGTACATGGGAGCAAACCTTAGTCGACACACGCATGCCTCACGCGGCAGAGATGTTCAAACATCTCCGCAACGCATCGCATCAGAATAGCTCTCAGAAAACAACAACAAACGCGAAACGGGTAAGACACGCGTTACCGGAAATCCAACGACCGTCGCCAAACCTTCGATCGCGAGCCCCGAAACGGACATTCGTAACAACGACCAAAAGGACCTTATCATCACCTATTCCGAAAAAACGAACATTCGTGACAACGACCACCACCCAAACATGCACGATTTGCAGGTCAGCAACGCGCCGAACGTACATGTGTTCTAAATTTATAAACATGTCAATCGAAGATCGATGGGCAGCTGTGCGGGCAGCAAACCTATGCCAGAATTGCCTACAAGCAAATCATAAACGTGACAACTGCACTAAAGGTGGATGTCACGTATGTGGAGAAAGACATAACACAAGACTGCACAAAAATCGAAACTCAACAGCTCCAGCTGTAGAAGCATGACTAGCACCGGGAATTGCAAATCACTTATCTCCTCACCATCATACCTTCTTTTCAAACGGATTGACGAACGGTCTATTAACGACAGCATTAATTCACGTACTAGATCGCGACGCTAACCCGGTATTATGTCGTACGCTGATTGACACTTGTTCCAACGCAAATCTTATCACAGACGAGCTCGCGAAACGGTTGCGACTACCAACAACCCGCCAAACCGCAGTCATTGAAGCGTTGAACCAACTTAATACTACAACAAGCAATCTCATGACCGCCTCAATCAAATCTCGATTAACCAATTATCAACGGACGCTAACATTTTGCATAATACCGCGAATCGCAGGGTTATTACCCGACAATCAAGTCGATAGAGCCAATCTTCACATACCAGCAAACCTACGTCTAGCCGATCCAGAATTCCATCGCCCGGGAAAGATCGACATGCTGCTCGGAACCGGGCCTGCATTATCATGTCTAAGCATCGGACAAATCAACTTGTCGAAACAACGCAACGTCGATCTCATTTTACAGAAAACTCAATTCGGATGGATTTTAGGAGGCGGTCTCCTCGCGACGCCGCGATCGGACCATAGAACCTTTATCACCAACGTACACTTTGATTTACAAAGGTTCTGGGAGATCGAGGAAGGAGCCGTTAAGCAATTCCGTTCAATCGATGATCAAGCTTGCGAAGATCACTTCGTCGCCACGGTGAAGCGCGACAAGTCCGGTCGATACGTAGTGGCATTACCTTTTAATGAAAAAAAGGAACAACTCGGAGAATCATACCCACGCGCCCTGAACCGTTTTCTCGCCCTGGAGCGAAAGCTAGAGCGAAATCCAGAATTGAAGGATCAATACACAAAGGTGATAGACGAATACCGTGCACTCGGACATATGAAACAGGTAACAACCGTTCACACGCCAGGTTTCTACTTACCGCACCACGCCGTCATTAAACCCACGAGTTTGACAACTAAGGTCCGAGTAGTTTTCGACGGATCCGCGAAGACAAACACGAATCTATCTTTAAACGACACTCTCCGAATCGGTCCCACATTGCAAGACGATCTCCTATCGCTTTTATTAAGATTCCGAATGCACACGTACGTCTTAACAGGGGACATCGAGAAAATGTATCGTCAGTTTCTCATTCGACCCGAAGATCGTATTTATCAGAGAATATTGTGGAGAGATCCGCACGAAGAAATAAAGACATACGAATTGACCACTGTTACTTTCGGACTCGCATCAGCTCCATATTTGGCTATACGAAGTCTACACCAGTTAGCGACCGATGAAGAACGCAATTTTCCGGAAGCAGCAGCTCGTATCAAAAGAGACTTATACGTCGACGATTTATTGACCGGCACCGATTCAATCACAGAAGCGAAGAGGTTACAACATCAAATAATAACCTTGTTGAAGAAAGGTGCTCTTAATATTCGACAGTGGGCGTCGAACGAACCGAAATTGCTATCGAGTCTGAGCAAGGAATTAATCCATCCAAAAATTCTGGGAGATGCATCCACCATGAAAACACTAGGAATATCATGGGATGCCCAGCATGACACGATTAGATATTCAGTCCAACCAACAACGACAACCGAGGTCAGCAAACGAAATATCTTATCAACAATTGCAAAAATATACGATCCACTCGGCTTGCTCGGCCCTATTACGATCATTGCCAAAATCATAATGCAACGACTCTGGACCTTGAAAATCACCTGGGACGAGTCCGTACCTACCAGCATCCACACAGAATGGACAAATTTTGAAAGCACTCTACAACAACTCAACGATATTGAATTCAAACGCCTTGTAAGGATAAAAAATGCAAAACGGACCGAATTACACGGCTTTTGCGACGCTAGCGAAAAGGCCTACGGCGCCTGCTTATATATACGAACAACCGATCATTCCGGGTCCATTCACGCGCACCTACTTTGCGCAAAATCACGGGTCGCGCCGCTCAGTCAGATAACCCTAGCGCGTTTAGAACTATGCGGCGCCGTACTATTAGCCACGTTATCCCAAACCGTGCGAAACGCGTTAACACACAATATCGACAAAACCATTTTCTGGACTGATTCGACCGTCGTCCTAGGCTGGTTGAAAAAACAACCTTCTACTTTAAAGACTTTCGTTGCGAACCGCGTAGCAGATATTCAACGCAAAACGGACATTCAATCATGGCGACATGTTCGGTCAACTGACAATCCAGCCGACCTCATTTCTCGGGGAACCACCGCCGTAGAATTCAACAACAATCACCTTTGGCGCAACGGACCCAAGTGGCTCACCCAAGAGCAAGCCAAATGGCCACCAGCAAGATTTGCCAGGTGTGAGGAGCTACCTGAACTACGGACGGTGACGTGTTTAGTAGGCTTGATCACCCAAACCGACGAGATTCTCATGCGATACTCGAGCATTCAAAAACTCAGACGAGTCGTTGCCTATTGTTTACGTTTTCGAACCAAACATCGGGCCTCAGGACCTTTGTCTATTAAAGAATTACAAGACGCAAACGACCGAATAATAAGATTATTACAAGCTGTTACATTTGCTCATGACATACGTGATTTGAAAATCGGAAGATTACCAAACACTAGCAATCTGATGCCATTATGTCCGTTTCTTGACGACTCAGGAGTATTACGCGTGGGGGGACGATTACAAAATTCTACCCTGCCTTTTGAACAGAGACATCCGATACTTCTACCTCGAGAGCATCACGTCACCAAACTCATAATTCGTGATTCACACCTACGAAATCATCACGCTGGAATCACAACCACGTTATACGATGTGCGACAATTGTATTGGCCAATAAATGGAAAAAACACCACACGCCAAATCATTAGGCAATGCGTCAGATGTTTCCGGGTAAAACCCACCAGCGTCGAATATGTAATGGGCAACCTACCTGCCGCGCGCGTCACCGAGGGTCGTCCTTTCATCAACAGCGGAATAGATTATTGCGGTCCCTTCTTCATAAAGGAACGACAATTCAGAAATCGGACCCGAGTTAAGGTCTACGTGGCCGTGTTCATTTGCTTTGCAACAAAGGCCGTCCATTTGGAAGTAGTCAGCGACCTGACCACCGAAGCATTTATCGCGGCACTTAAACGATTCATCGCGCGGCGAGGAATGTGCAAAAACCTATATTCAGACAACGGTACCAACTTCGTCGGTGCCAACAATGAGTTAACGGAACTCCACCAAACATTATCTAAGGATGAGAAATTCAATTACTTTCTCACATCCAAATCTATATCATGGCATTTCATGCCCGCTCTGTCACCTCATTTCGGCGGACTGTGGGAAGCCGCCGTCAAATCATTTAAACACCATGTCAAACGTGTTGTCGGTGAAGAATTATTCACATACGAACAATTCACCACATTCGTTATCGAGATCGAAGCCATACTCAATTCGCGTCCTCTGACACCACTCTCGTCAGATCCAAACGATATATCCGCTCTTACGCCCGGCCATTTCCTGATCGGTGGTTCTTTGACGTGCATCACCGAGACTGATTTCAGCAAATCGCCATCAAATCGCCTATCCAATTGGCAACATATCCAGAAGGTCAAACAAGACTTCTGGACCCGATGGCACAAGGAATATATTCATCAACTTAACCTCCGACACAAATGGAACAAAGGGTCTCACAACATCAACATCGGGACCATCGTACTTTTGAAGGACGATCATCTCCCACCATTGTGTTGGCATCTGGGTCGAGTACAACAAGTACACCCAGGAACCGACGGTATCATACGCGCAGTAACCGTTCGCACTATCAACGGCACATACAAACGGAACGTTAAAAGGTTAGCACCTCTTCCCGATTCAGACAGTGCACAATCGCTCGGTGCCACGACGTCAGCATAACCAAGGTGAGTCAAGGTTATCACATTTACTATTGATCGATCGACTCGATCAACGAGGGGGAGCATGTTCCGTCGCAACAGAACTGTCATCTTAAGCATGAATCGTTTCTTCATGCTATCGATAAACGAAAGGGTCTTACAGAGGGTCTTTGTTCGTATCTCCTTTTATTTCAAAACATTCGTGATTTAGAGACGTAACCAAATAGCAACTTTGGCCCTCATCATCTCGAAGCTGTTTACAATCGGACCGACCGAACGATGTTTGTATACACGAGACGGGTCTGCAGAACCTTCGCGTTCTTTCGATACGGCCCAAGGATGTATATCCTTCGCTCGCGGCCACTAAGTACGGTCAGGCCATAAATTCATGACACGGTTCAAGGGTCTATGACAATCGACCTTTCGACAGCGTCGAATTACCAAAACACTCGGTTTTTCCCAAGTTATGCATCGCCCCACTCTTCCTTCCAACCAGGCTCTTAGCCTGAGCCTGTGGAAGGGAGTTTGAACAATTAAGGGCATGCTGATTGGAAAATGCAAGTTTTCCCTAACCAATCCGGAGAGCTTCCTTTCTCGTCGCAACGAACGACACATACCTCTCCTACACCTAAGGCCAACCTCTCAGCCACGAGGAGCCTATAACCACCTAAGGCCAACCTCTCAGCCATGGGGAGCCTATGACCTCGAGTTAATTCTAAAAAGTCGTCGATCTGCAAATACAGTTCATATACGATCTTCGGACGAGCAACACCACAGGTCTCATCCGAACCTTACAACTTCGCGTTGAGTCTGGAAGTCTAGCTTGCAATGAGTCCATACAAGATCTTGAACACGTGACACTTACAGTCAATTATACCGAGAGTCAAATCGCCTTGCACACGGCAAGGCGAATACAATACGGATCACTCGGATCCGCGCGCGTATAAGGCAGGACCTGTCGGAATAGCCTTACTGACGAGTCCTCCGACAGGTTCGGGACGAAACGCGATTCCTTTCCTGTTCCAATCCAGTCTTCCGTATCCGTTGAAATAGTTGCCCAAGATTAAGTTGGCGGGCAACAATCGCGAAAGTACGTCGCGAACAGGTATATTCTCGTATATTCTTCTATATTCTAGTAATATTATGGTATATTCTGGTATATTCTTCTATATTCTAGTAATATTATGGTATATTCTGGTATATTCTTCTATATTCTAGTAATATTATGGTATATTCTCGTATATTCTTCCATATTCGAGTAATATTATGGTATATTCTGGTATATTCAAGTATATTCTAGTAATATTATGGTATATTCTAGTATATTCTTCTATATTCGAGTAGTATTATGGTATATTATGGTATATTCAAGTATATTCTGGTATATTCTGCTATATTCTGGTATATTCTCGTATATTCTTCTATATTCTAGTAATATTATGGTATATTCTCGTATATTCTTCTATATTCGAGTAATATTATGGTATATTATGGTATATTCAAGTATATTCTGGTATATTCTGCTATATTCTGGTATATTCTCGTATATTCTTCTATATTCTAGTAATATTATGGTATATTCTGGTATATTCTTCTATATTCTAGTAATATTATGGTATATTCTGGTATATTCTTCTATATTCTAGTAATATTATGGTATATTCTGGTATATTCTTCTATATTCTAGTAATATTATGGTATATTCTGGTATATTCTTCTATATTCTAGTAATATTATGCTATATTCTCGTATATTCTTAAATATTCGAGTAATATTATGGTATATTCTGGTATATTCAAGTATATTCTGGTATATTCTGCTATATTGTAGTATATTCTCGAATATTGTTCTATATTCTAGTAATATTATGGTATATTCTCCTATATTCTAGTAATATTATCGTATATTCTCGTATATTCTTCTATATTCGAGTAATATTATGGTATATTCTGGTATATTCAAGTATATTCTGGTATATTCTGCTATATTCTAGTATATTCTAGTATATTCAGGTATATTCTCGTATATTCTTCTATTTTCTAGTAATATTATGGTATATTTTGGCATATTCTGCTATATTCTAGTATATTCTGGTATATTCTCGTATATTCTTCTATATTCTAGTAATATTATGGTATATTCTGGTATATTCTTCTATATTCTAGTAATATTATGGTATATTCTGGTATATTCTTCTATATTCTAGTAATATTATGGTATATTCTCGTATATTCTTCCATATTCGAGTAATATTATGGTATATTCTGGTATATTCTGCTATATTCTAGTATATTCTCGAATTTTCTTCTATATTCTAGTAATATGATGGTATATTCTCCTATATTCTAGTAATATTATCGTATATTCTCGTATATTCTTCTATATTCGAGTAATATTATGATATATTCTGGTATATTCAAGTATAATCTGGTATATTCTGCTATATTCTATTATATTCTAGTAATATTATGGTATATTCTGGTATGTTCTTCTATATTCTAGTAATATTATGGTATATTCTTGTATATTCTTCTATATTCTAGTAATATTATGGTATATTCTGGTATATTCAAGTATATTCTGGTATATTCTGCTATATTCTAGTATATTCTCGAATGTTCTTCTATATTCCAGTAATATTATGGTATATTCTGGTATATTCTCCTATATTCTAGTAATATTATCATATATTCTCGTATATTCTTATATATTCGAGTAATATTATGGTAAATTCTGGTATATTCTTCTATATTCTAGTAATATTATGGTCTATTCTGGTATATTCTTCTATATTCTAGTAATATTATAGTATATTCTCGTATATTCTTCCATATTCGAGTAATATTATGGTATATTCTGGTATATTCAAGTATATTCTGGTATATTCTGCTATATTCTAGTATATTCTCGAATATTCTTTTATATACTAGTAATATTATGGTATATTCTCCTATATTCTAGTAATATTATCGTATATTCTCGTATGTTCTTCTATATTCGAGTAATGTTATGGTATATTCTGGTATATTCAAGTATATTCTGGTATATTCTGCTATATTCTAGTATATTCTAGTATATTCAGGTATATTCTCGTATATTCTTCTATTTTCTAGTAATATTATGGTATATTTTGGCATATTCTGCTATATTCTAGTATATTCTGGTATATTCTCGTATATTCTTCTATATTCTAGTAATATTATGGTATATTCTGGCATATTCTTCTATATTCTAGTAATATTATGGTATATTCTGGTATATTCTTCTATATTCTAGTAATATTATGGTATATTCTCGTATATTCTTCCATATTCGAGTAATATTATGGTATATTCTGGTATATTCTGCTATATTCTAGTATATTCTCGAATTTTCTTCTATATTCTAGTAATATGATGGTATATTCTCCTATATTCTAGTAATATTATCGTATATTCTCGTATATTCTTCTATATTCGAGTAATATTATGATATATTCTGGTATATTCAAGTATAATCTGGTATATTCTGCTATATTCTATTATATTCTAGTAATATTATGGTAAATTCTGGTATATTCTTCTATATTCTAGTAATATTATGGTCTATTCTGGTATATTCTTCTATATTCTAGTAATATTATAGTATATTCTCGTATATTCTTCCATATTCGAGTAATATTATGGTATATTCTGGTATATTCAAGTATATTCTGGTATATTCTGCTATATTCTAGTATATTCTCGAATATTCTTTTATATTCTAGTAATATTATGGTATATTCTCCTATATTCTAGTAATATTATCGTATATTCTCGTATGTTCTTCTATATTCGAGTAATGTTATGGTATATTCTGGTATATTCAAGTATATTCTGGTATATTCTGCTATATTCTAGTATATTCTAGTATATTCAGGTATATTCTCGTATATTCTTCTATATTCTAGTAATATTATGGTATATTCTGGTATATTCTTCTATATTCTAGTAATATTATGGTATATTCTGGTATATTCTTCTATATTCTAGTAATATTATGGTATACTCTGGTATATTCTTCTATATTCTAGTAATGTTATGGTATATTCTGGTATATTCTTCTATATTCTAGTAATATTATGCTATATTCTCGTATATTCTTCCATATTCGAGTAATATTATGGTATATTCTGGTATATTCTTCTATATTCTAGTAATATTCTGGTATATTCTCGTATATTCTTCTATATTCTAGTAATATTATGCTATATTCTCGTATATTCTTCCATATTCGAGTAATATTATGGTATATTCTCGTATATTCTTCCATATTCGAGTAATATTATGGTATATTCTGGTATATTCAAGTATATTCTGGTATATTCTGCTATATTCTAGTATATTCTCGAATATTCTTTTATATTCTAGTAATATTATAGTATATTCTCCTATATTCTAGTAATATTATCGTATATTCTCGTATATTCTTCTATATTCGAGTAATATTATGGTATATTCTGGTATATTCAAGTATATTCGGGTATATTCTGCTATATTCTAGTATATTCTAGTATATTCAGGTATATTCTCGTATATTCTTCTATATTCTAGTAATATTATGGTATATTCTGGTATATTCTTCTATATTCTAGTAATATTATGGTATATTCTGGTATATTCTTCTATATTCTAGTAATATTATGGTATACTCTGGTATATTCTTCTATATTCTAGTAATGTTATGGTATATTCTGGTATATTCTTCTATATTCTAGTAATATTATGCTATATTCTCGTATATTCTTCCATATTCGAGTAATATTATGGTATATTCTGGTATATTCTTCTATATTCTAGTAATATTCTGGTATATTCTCGTATATTCTTCTATATTCTAGTAATATTATGGTATATTCTGGTATATTCTTCTATATTCTAGTTATATTATGGTATATTCTGGTATATTCTTCTATATTCTAGTAATATTATGGTATATTCTCGTATATTCTTCCATATTCGAGTAATATTATGGTATATTCTGGTATACTCAAGTATATTCTGGTATATTCTGCTATATTCTAGTATATTCTCGAATATTCTTCTATAATCTAGTAATATGATGGTATATTCTCCTATATTCTAGTAATATTATCGTATATTCTCGTATATTCTTCTATATTCGAGTAATATTATGATATATTCTGGTATATTCAAGTATATTCTGGTATATTCTGCTATATTCTAGTATATTCTCGAATATTCTTTTATATTCTAGTAATATTATAGTATATTCTCCTATATTCTAGTAATATTATCGTATATTCTCGTATATTCTTCTATATTCGAGTAATATTATGGTATATTCTGGTATATTCAAGTATATTCGGGTATATTCTGCTATATTCTAGTATATTCTAGTATATTCAGGTATATTCTCGTATATTCTTCTATATTCTAGTAATATTATGGTATATTCTGGTATATTCTTCTATATTCTAGTAATATTATGGTATATTCTGGTATATTCTTCTATATTCTAGTAATATTATGGTATACTCTGGTATATTCTTCTATATTCTAGTAATGTTATGGTATATTCTGGTATATTCTTCTATATTCTAGTAATATTATGCTATATTCTCGTATATTCTTCCATATTCGAGTAATATTATGGTATATTCTGGTATATTCTTCTATATTCTAGTAATATTCTGGTATATTCTCGTATATTCTTCTATATTCTAGTAATATTATGGTATATTCTGGTATATTCTTCTATATTCTAGTTATATTATGGTATATTCTGGTATATTCTTCTATATTCTAGTAATATTATGGTATATTCTCGTATATTCTTCCATATTCGAGTAATATTATGGTATATTCTGGTATACTCAAGTATATTCTGGTATATTCTGCTATATTCTAGTATATTCTCGAATATTCTTCTATAATCTAGTAATATGATGGTATATTCTCCTATATTCTAGTAATATTATCGTATATTCTCGTATATTCTTCTATATTCGAGTAATATTATGATATATTCTGGTATATTCAAGTATATTCTGGTATATTCTGCTATATTCTAGTATATTCAGGTATATTCAGGTATATTCTGGTATATTCTTCTATATTCTAGTAATATTATGTTATATTCTGGTATATTCTTCTATATTCTAGTAATATTATGGTATATTCTGGTATATTCTTCTATATTCTAGTAATATTATGGTATATTCTGGTATATTCTTCTATATTCTAGTAATATTATGATATATTCTGGTATATTCAAGTATATTCTGGTATATTCTGCTATATTCTATTATATTCTAGTAATATTATGGTATATTCTGTTATGTTCTTCTATATTCTAGTAATATTATGGTATATTCTGGTATATTCTTCTATATTCTAGTAATATTATGGTATATTCTGGTATATTCAAGTATATTCTGGTATATTCTGCTATATTGTAGTATATTCTAGTATATTCAGGTATATTCTCGTATATTCTTCTATATTCTAGTAATATTATGGTATATTCTGGTATATTCTTCTATATTCTAGTAATATTATGGTATACTCTGGTATATTCTTCTATATTCGAGTAATATTATGGTATATTCTGGTATATTCAAGTAAATTCTGGTATATTCTGCTATATTCTAGTATATTCTGGTATATTCTCGTATATTCTTCTATATTCTAGTAATATTATGGTATATTCTGGTATATTCTTCTATATTCTAGTGATATTATGGTATATTCTCGTATATTCTTCCATATTCGAGTAATATTATGGTATATTCTGGTATATTCTGCTATATTCTAGTATATTCTGGAATATTCTTCTATATTCTAGTAATATGATGGTATATTCTCCTATATTCTAGTAATATTATCGTATATTCTTGTATATTCTTCTATATTCGAGTAATATTATGATATATTCTGGTATATTCAAGTATATTCTGGTATATTCTGCTATATTCTATTATATTCTAGTAATATTACGGTACATTCTGGTATATTCTTCTATATTCTAGTAATATTATGGTATATTCTCGTATATTCTTCCATATTCGAGTAATATTATGGTATATTCTGGTATATTCAAGTATATTCTGGTATATTCTGCTATATTCTAGTATATTCTCGAATATTCTTTTATATTCTAGTAATATTATAGTATATTCTGGTATATTCAAGTATATTCGGGTATATTCTGCTATATTCTAGTATATTCTAGTATATTCAGGTATATTCTCGTATATTCTTCTATATTCTAGTAATATTATGGTATATTCTGGTATATTCTTCTATATTCTAGTAATATTATGGTATATTCTCGTATATTCTTCTATATTCTAGTAATATTATGGTATATTCTGGTATATTCTTCTATATTCTAGTGATATTATGGTATATTCTCGTATATTCTTCCATATTCGAGTAATATTATGGTATATTCTGGTATATTCTGCTATATTCTAGTATATTCTGGAATATTCTTCTATATTCTAGTAATATGATGGTATATTCTCCTATATTCTAGTAATATTATCGTATATTCTTGTATATTCTTCTATATTCGAGTAATATTATGATATATTCTGGTATATTCAAGTATATTCTGGTATATTCTGCTATATTCTATTATATTCTAGTAATATTACGGTACATTCTGGTATATTCTTCTATATTCTAGTAATATTATGGTATATTCTCGTATATTCTTCCATATTCGAGTAATATTATGGTATATTCTGGTATATTCAAGTATATTCTGGTATATTCTGCTATATTCTAGTATATTCTCGAATATTCTTTTATATTCTAGTAATATTATAGTATATTCTCCTATATTCTAGTAATATTATCGTATATTCTCGTATATTCTTCTATATTCGAGTAATATTATGGTATATTCTGGTATATTCAAGTATATTCGGGTATATTCTGCTATATTCTAGTATATTCTAGTATATTCAGGTATATTCTCGTATATTCTTCTATATTCTAGTAATATTATGGTATATTCTGGTATATTCTTCTATATTCTAGTAATATTATGGTATATTCTGGTATATTCTTCTATATTCTAGTAATATTATGGTATACTCTGGTATATTCTTCTATATTCTAGTAATGTTATGGTATATTCTGGTATATTCTTCTATATTCTAGTAATATTATGCTATATTCTCGTATATTCTTCCATATTCGAGTAATATTATGGTATATTCTGGTATATTCTTCTATATTCTAGTAATATTCTGGTATATTCTCGTATATTCTTCTATATTCTAGTAATATTATGCTATATTCTCGTATATTCTTCCATATTCGAGTAATATTATGGTATATTCTCGTATATTCTTCCATATTCGAGTAATATTATGGTATATTCTGGTATATTCAAGTATATTCTGGTATATTCTGCTATATTCTAGTATATTCTCGAATATTCTTTTATATTCTAGTAATATTATAGTATATTCTCCTATATTCTAGTAATATTATCGTATATTCTCGTATATTCTTCTATATTCGAGTAATATTATGGTATATTCTGGTATATTCAAGTATATTCGGGTATATTCTGCTATATTCTAGTATATTCTAGTATATTCAGGTATATTCTCGTATATTCTTCTATATTCTAGTAATATTATGGTATATTCTGGTATATTCTTCTATATTCTAGTAATATTATGGTATATTCTGGTATATTCTTCTATATTCTAGTAATATTATGGTATACTCTGGTATATTCTTCTATATTCTAGTAATGTTATGGTATATTCTGGTATATTCTTCTATATTCTAGTAATATTATGCTATATTCTCGTATATTCTTCCATATTCGAGTAATATTATGGTATATTCTGGTATATTCTTCTATATTCTAGTAATATTCTGGTATATTCTCGTATATTCTTCTATATTCTAGTAATATTATGGTATATTCTGGTATATTCTTCTATATTCTAGTTATATTATGGTATATTCTGGTATATTCTTCTATATTCTAGTAATATTATGGTATATTCTCGTATATTCTTCCATATTCGAGTAATATTATGGTATATTCTGGTATACTCAAGTATATTCTGGTATATTCTGCTATATTCTAGTATATTCTCGAATATTCTTCTATAATCTAGTAATATGATGGTATATTCTCCTATATTCTAGTAATATTATCGTATATTCTCGTATATTCTTCTATATTCGAGTAATATTATGATATATTCTGGTATATTCAAGTATATTCTGGTATATTCTGCTATATTCTAGTATATTCAGGTATATTCAGGTATATTCTGGTATATTCTTCTATATTCTAGTAATATTATGCTATATTCTCGTATATTCTTCCATATTCGAGTAATATTATGGTATATTCTGGTATATTCTTCTATATTCTAGTAATATTCTGGTATATTCTCGTATATTCTTCTATATTCTAGTAATATTATGGTATATTCTGGTATATTCTTCTATATTCTAGTTATATTATGGTATATTCTGGTATATTCTTCTATATTCTAGTAATATTATGGTATATTCTCGTATATTCTTCCATATTCGAGTAATATTATGGTATATTCTGGTATACTCAAGTATATTCTGGTATATTCTGCTATATTCTAGTATATTCTCGAATATTCTTCTATAATCTAGTAATATGATGGTATATTCTCCTATATTCTAGTAATATTATCGTATATTCTCGTATATTCTTCTATATTCGAGTAATATTATGATATATTCTGGTATATTCAAGTATATTCTGGTATATTCTGCTATATTCTAGTATATTCAGGTATATTCAGGTTTATTCTGGTATATTCTTCTATATTCTAGTAATATTATGTTATATTCTGGTATATTCTTCTATATTCTAGTAATATTATGGTATATTCTGGTATATTCTTCTATATTCTAGTAATATTATGGTATATTCTGGTATATTCTTCTATATTCTAGTAATATTATGATATATTCTGGTATATTCAAGTATATTCTGGTATATTCTGCTATATTCTATTATATTCTAGTAATATTATGGTATATTCTGTTATGTTCTTCTATATTCTAGTAATATTATGGTATATTCTGGTATATTCTTCTATATTCTAGTAATATTATGGTATATTCTGGTATATTCAAGTATATTCTGGTATATTCTGCTATATTGTAGTATATTCTAGTATATTCAGGTATATTCTCGTATATTCTTCTATATTCTAGTAATATTATGGTATATTCTGGTATATTCTTCTATATTCTAGTAATATTATGGTATACTCTGGTATATTCTTCTATATTCGAGTAATATTATGGTATATTCTGGTATATTCAAGTAAATTCTGGTATATTCTGCTATATTCTAGTATATTCTAGTATATTCAGGTATATTCTCGTATATTCTTCTATATTCTAGTAATATTATGGTATATTCTGGTATATTCTTCTATATTCTAGTAATATTATGGTATATTCTGGTATATTCTTCTATATTCTAGTAATGTTATGGTATATTCTGGTATATTCTTCTATATTCTAGTAATATTATGCTATATTCTCGTATATTCTTCCACATTCGAGTAATATTATGGTATATTCTGGTATATTCTGGTATATTCTGCTATATTCTAGTATATTCAGGTATATTCTCGTATATTCTTCTATTTTCTAGTAATATTATGGTATATTTTGGCATATTCTGCTATATTCTAGTATATTCTGGTATATTCTCGTATATTCTTCTATATTCTAGTAATATTATGGTATATTCTGGTATATTCTTCTATATTCTAGTAATATTCTGGTATATTCTCGTATATTCTTCTATATTCTAGTAATATTATGGTATATTCTGGTATATTCTTCTATATTCTAGTAATATTACGGTATATTCTGGTATATTCTTCTATATTCTAGTGATATTATGGTATATTCTCGTATATTCTTCCATATTCGAGTAATATTATGGTATATTCTGGTATATTCAAGTATATTCTGGTATATTCTGCTATATTCTAGTATATTCTCGAATATTCTTTTATATTCTAGTAATATTATGGTATATTCTCCTATATTCTAGTAATATTATCGTATATTCTCGTATATTCTTCTATATTCGAGTAATATTATGGTATATTCTGGTATATTCAAGTATATTCTGGTATATTCTGCTATATTCTAGTATATTCTAGTATATTCTTTTATATTCTAGTAATATTATGGTATATTCTCCTATATTCTAGTAATATTATCGTATATTCTCGTATATTCTTCCATATTCTAGTAATATTATGGTATATTCTGGTATATTCTTCTATATTCTAGTAATATTATGGTATATTCTGGTATATTCAAGTATATTCTGGTATATTCTGCTATATTGTAGTATATTCTAGTATATTCAGGTATATTCTCGTATATTCTTCTATATTCTAGCAATATTATGGTATATTCTGGTATATTCATCTATATTCGAGTAATATTATGATATATTCTGGTATATTCAAGTATATTCTGGTATATTCTGCTATATTCTATTATATTCTAGTAATATTATGGTATATTCTGTTATGTTCTTCTATATTCTAGTAATATTATGGTATATTCTGGTATATTCTTCTATATTCTAGTAATATTATGGTATATTCTGGTATATTCAAGAATATTCTGGTATATTCTGCTATATTCTAGTATATTCTAGTATATTCAGGAATATTCTCGTATATTCTTCTATATTCTAGTAATATTATGGTATATTCTGGTATATTCTTCTATATTCTAGTAATATTATGGTATATTCTGGTATATTCTTCTATATTCTAGTAATATTATGGTATATTCTGGTATATTCTTCTATATTCTAGTAATATTATGCTATATTCTCCTATATTCTAGTAATATTATCGTATATTCTTCTATATTCGAGTAATATTATGGTATATTCTGGTATATTCAAGTAAATTCTGGTATATTCTGCTATATTCTAGTATATTCAGGTATATTCTCGTATATTCTTCTATTTTCTAGTAATATTATGGTATATTTTGGCATATTCTGCTATATTCTAGTATATTCTGGTATATTCTCGTATATTCTTCTATATTCTAGTAATATTATGGTATATTCTGGTATATTCTTCTATATTCTAGTGATATTATGGTATATTCTCGTATATTCTTCCATATTCGAGTAATATTATGGTATATTCTGGTATATTCTGCTATATTCTAGTATATTCTGGAATATTCTTCTATATTCTAGTAATATGATGGTATATTCTCCTATATTCTAGTAATATTATCGTATATTCTTGTATATTCTTCTATATTCGAGTAATATTATGATATATTCTGGTATATTCAAGTATATTCTGGTATATTCTGCTATATTCTATTATATTCTAGTAATATTACGGTACATTCTGGTATATTCTTCTATATTCTAGTAATATTATGGTATATTCTCGTATATTCTTCCATATTCGAGTAATATTATGGTATATTCTGGTATATTCAAGTATATTCTGGTATATTCTGCTATATTCTAGTATATTCTCGAATATTCTTTTATATTCTAGTAATATTATAGTATATTCTCCTATATTCTAGTAATATTATCGTATATTCTCGTATATTCTTCTATATTCGAGTAATATTATGGTATATTCTGGTATATTCAAGTATATTCGGGTATATTCTGCTATATTCTAGTATATTCTAGTATATTCAGGTATATTCTCGTATATTCTTCTATATTCTAGTAATATTATGGTATATTCTGGTATATTCTTCTATATTCTAGTAATATTATGGTATATTCTGGTATATTCTTCTATATTCTAGTAATATTATGGTATACTCTGGTATATTCTTCTATATTCTAGTAATGTTATGGTATATTCTGGTATATTCTTCTATATTCTAGTAATATTATGGTATATTCTGGTATATTCTTCTATATTCTAGTAATATTCTGGTATATTCTCGTATATTCTTCTATATTCTAGTAATATTATGCTATATTCTCGTATATTCTTCCATATTCGAGTAATATTATGGTATATTCTCGTATATTCTTCCATATTCGAGTAATATTATGGTATATTCTGGTATATTCAAGTATATTCTGGTATATTCTGCTATATTCTAGTATATTCTCGAATATTCTTTTATATTCTAGTAATATTATAGTATATTCTCCTATATTCTAGTAATATTATCGTATATTCTCGTATATTCTTCTATATTCGAGTAATATTATGGTATATTCTGGTATATTCAAGTATATTCGGGTATATTCTGCTATATTCTAGTATATTCTAGTATATTCAGGTATATTCTCGTATATTCTTCTATATTCTAGTAATATTATGGTATATTCTGGTATATTCTTCTATATTCTAGTAATATTATGGTATATTCTGGTATATTCTTCTATATTCTAGTAATATTATGGTATACTCTGGTATATTCTTCTATATTCTAGTAATGTTATGGTATGTTCTGGTATATTCTTCTATATTCTAGTAATATTATGCTATATTCTCGTATATTCTTCCATATTCGAGTAATATTATGGTATATTCTGGTATATTCTTCTATATTCTAGTAATATTCTGGTATATTCTCGTATATTCTTCTATATTCTAGTAATATTATGGTATATTCTGGTATATTCTTCTATATTCTAGTTATATTATGGTATATTCTGGTATATTCTTCTATATTCTAGTAATATTATGGTATATTCTCGTATATTCTTCCATATTCGAGTAATATTATTGTATATTCTGGTATACTCAAGTATATTCTGGTATATTCTGCTATATTCTAGTATATTCTCGAATATTCTTCTATAATCTAGTAATATGATGGTATATTCTCCTATATTCTAGTAATATTATCGTATATTCTCGTATATTCTTCTATATTCGAGTAATATTATGATATATTCTGGTATATTCAAGTATATTCTGGTATATTCTGCTATATTCTAGTATATTCAGGTATATTCAGGTATATTCTGGTATATTCTTCTATATTCTAGTAATATTATGTTATATTCTGGTATATTCTTCTATATTCTAGTAATATTATGGTATATTCTGGTATATTCTTCTATATTCTAGTAATATTATGGTATATTCTCGTATATTCTTCTATATTCGAGTAATATTATGGTATATTATGGTATATTCAAGTATATTCTGGTATATTCTGCTATATACTGGTATATTCTCGTATATTCTTCTATATTCTAGTAATATTATGGTATATTCTGGTATATTCTTCTATATTCTAGTATATTATGGTATATTCTGGTATATTCTTCTATATTCTAGTAATATTATGGTATATTCTGGTATATTCTGGTACATTCTGCTATATTCTGGTAATATTATGGTATAATTCTCGTATATTCTTCCATATTCGAGTAATATTATGGTATATTCTGGTATATTTCAAGTATATTCTGGTATATTCTTCTATATTCTAGTATATTCTCGAATATTCTTCTATATTCTAGTAATATTATGGTATATTCTCCTATATTCTCGTAATATTATCGTATATTCTCGTATATTCTTTTATATTCGAGTAATATTATGGTATATTCTGGTATATTCTGCTATATTCTAGTATATTCTGGAATATTCTTCTATATTCTAGTAATATGATGGTATATTCTCCTATATTCTAGTAATATTATCGTATATTCTTGTATATTCTTCTATATTCGAGTAATATTATGATATATTCTGGTATATTCAAGTATATTCTGGTATATTCTGCTATATTCTATTATATTCTAGTAATATTATGGTACATTCTGGTATATTCTTCTATATTCTAGTAATATTATGGTATATTCTCGTATATTCTTCCATATTCGAGTAATTATTATGGTATATTCTGGTATATTCAAGTATGTTCTGGTATATTCTGCTATATCTAGTATATTCTCGAATACTCTTTTATATTCTAGTAATATTATGGTATATTCTCCTATATTCTAGTAATATTATCGTATATTCTCGTATATTCTTCTATATTCGAGTAATATTGTGGTATATTCTGGTATATTCAAGTATATTCTGGTATATTCTGCTATATTCTAGTATATTCTAGTATATTCAGGTATATTCTCGTATATTCTTCTATATTCTAGTAATATTATGGTATATTCTGGTATATTCTTCTATATTCTAGTAATATTATGGTATATTCTGGTATATTCTTCTATATTCTAGTAATATTATGGTATACTCTGTATATTCTTCTATATTCTAGTAATGTTATGGTATATTCTGTATATTCTTCTATATTCTAGTAATATTATGCTATATTCTCGTATATTCTTCCATATTCGAGTAATATTATGGTATATTCTGGTATATTCTTCTATATTCTAGTAATATTCTGGTATATTCTCGTATATTCTTCTATATTCTAGTAATATTATGGTATATTCTGGTATATTCTTCTATATTCTAGTAATATTATGGTATATTCTGGTATATTCTTCTATATTCTAGTAATATTATGGTATATTCTCGTATATTCTTCCATATTCGAGTAATATTATGGTATATTCTGGTATACTCAAGTATATTCTGGTATATTCTGCTATATTCTAGTATATTCTCGAATATTCTTCTATAATCTAGTAATATGATGGTATATTCTCCTATATTCTAATAATATTATCGTATATTCTCGTATATTCTTCTATATTCGAGTAATATTATGATATATTCTGGTATATTCAAGTATATTCTGGTATGTTCTGCTATATTCTAGTATATTCTCGAATACTCTTTTATATTCTAGTAATATTATGGTATATTCTCCTATATTCTAGTAATATTATCGTATATTCTCGTATATTCTTCTATATTCGAGTAATATTATGGTATATTCTGGTATATTCAAGTATATTCTGGTATATTCTGCTATATTCTAGTATATTCTAGTATATTCAGGTATATTCTCGTATATTCTTCTATATTCTAGTAATATTATGGTATATTCTGTATATTCTTCTATATTCTAGTAATATTATGGTATATTCTGGTATATTCTTCTATATTCTAGTAATATTATGGTATACTCTGGTATATTCTTCTATATTCTAGTAATGTTATGGTATATTCTGGTATATTCTTCTATATTCTAGTAATATTATGCTATATTCTCGTATATTCTTCCATATTCGAGTAATATTATGGTATATTCTGGTATATTCCTTCTATATTCTAGTAATATTCTGGTATATTCTCGTATATTCTTCTATATTCTAGTAATATTATGGTATATTCTGGTATATTCTTCTATATTCTAGTAATATTATGGTATATTCTGGTATATTAATTCCATCTCATATTCTAGTAATATTATGGTATATTCTCGTATATTCTTCCATATTCGAGTAATATTATGGTATATTCTGGTATACTCAAGTATATTCTGGTATATTCTACTATATTCTAGTATATTCTCGAATATTCTTCTATAATCTAGTAATATGATGGTATATTCTCCTATATTCTAGTAATATTATCGTATATTCTCGTATATTCTTCTATATTCGAGTAATATTATGATATATTCTGGTATATTCAAGTATATTCTGGTATATTCTGCTATATTCTAGTATATTCAGGTATATTCAGGTATATTCTGGTATATTCTTCTATATTCTAGTAATATTATGGTATATTCTGGTATATTCTTCTATATTCTAGTAATATTATGGTATATTCTCGTATATTCTTCCATATTCGAGTAATATTATGGTATATTCTGGTATACTCAAGTATATTCTGGTATATTCTACTATATTCTAGTATATTCTCGAATATTCTTCTATAATCTAGTAATATGATGGT
>NW_027489684.1:25000-29282 GCF_050948215.1 Halictus rubicundus | reverse complement strand
GAACGTCCGACGGAGTAGCACATCCGTCCATTATTTGCTAATAACTCGATAAATAATAATTGTAGCGAGTTTGGTGTTATGATATATATTGTTAGAAACCGTCTATATTACAGTGATATCACGTCGAAAATCGTCTAGGACCGATACGGAAAAAGTTTCCTCTTAGCGGTGGGACTTAGAAAAATTTCCAGAGTTTTGTCGACGGAGTAGCACATCCGTCCATTATTTGCTAATAACTCGATGAATAATAATTGTAGCGAGTTTGGTGTTATGATATATATTGTTAGAAACCGTCTATATTACAGTGATATCACGTCGAAAATCGTCTAGGGACCGATAGGGAAAAAGTTTCCTCTTGGCGGTGGGACTTAGAAAAATTTTCGTCGAACGTCCGACGGAGTAGCACATCCGTCCATTATTTGCTAATAACTCGAAGAATAATAATTGTAGCGAGTTTGGTGTTATGATATATATTGTTAGAAACCGTCTATATTACAGTGATATCACGTCGAAAATCGTCTAGGACCGATAGGGAAAAAGTTTCCTCTTGGCGGTGGGACTTAGAAAAATTTTCGTCGAACGTCCGACGGAGTAGCACATCCGTCCATTATTTGCTAATAACTCGATAAATAATAATTGTAGCGAGTTTGGTGTTATGATATATATTGTTAGAAACCGTCTATATTACAGTGATATCACGTCGAAAATCGTCTAGGACCGATACGGAAAAAGTTTCCTCTTAGCGGTGGGGACTTAGAAAAATTTCCAGAGTTTTGTCGACGGAGTAGCACATCCGTCCATTATTTGCTAATAACTCGATGAATAATAATTGTAGCGAGTTTGGTGTTATGATATATATTGTTAGAAACCGTCTATATTACAGTGATATCACGTCGAAAATCGTCTAGGACCGATAGGGAAAAAGTTTCCTCTTGGCGGTGGGACTTAGAAAAATTTTCGTCGAACGTCCGACGGAGTAGCACATCCGTCCATTATTTGCTAATAACTCGATAAATAATAATTGTAGCGAGTTTGGTGTTATGATATATATTGTTAGAAACCGTCTATATTACAGTGATATCACGTCGAAAATCGTCTAGGACCGATACGGAAAAAGTTTCCTCTTAGCGGTGGGACTTAGAAAAATTTCCAGAGTTTTGTCGACGGAGTAGCACATCCGTCCATTATTTGCTAATAACTCGATAAATAATAATTGTAGCGAGTTTGGTGTTATGATATATATTGTTAGAAACCGTCTATATTACAGTGATATCACGTCGAAAATCGTCTAGGACCGATAGGGAAAAAGTTTCCTCTTGGCGGTGGGACTTAGAAAAATTTCCAGAGTTTTGTCGACGGAGTAGTAGCACATCCGTCCATTATTTGCTAATAACTCGATAAATAATAATTGTAGCGAGTTTGGTGTTATGATATATATTGTTAGAAACCGTCTATATTACAGTGATATCACGTCGAAAATCGTCTAGGACCGATAGGGAAAAAGTTTCCTCTTGGCGGTGGGACTTAGAAAAATTTTCGTCGAACGTCCGACGGAGTAGCACATCCGTCCATTATTTGCTAATAACTCGATAAATAATAATTGTAGCGAGTTTGGTGTTATGGATATATATTGTTAGAAACCGTCTATATTACAGTGATATCACGTCGAAAATCGTCTAGGACCGATACGGAAAAAGTTTCCTCTTAGCGGTGGGACTTAGAAAAATTTCCAGAGTTTTGTCGACGGAGTAGCACATCCGTCCATTATTTGCTAATAACTCGATAAATAATAATTGTAGCGAGTTTGGTGTTATGATACATATTGTTAGAAACCGTCTATATTACAGTGATATCACGTCGAAAATCGTCTAGGACCGATACGGAAAAAGTTTCCTCTTAGCGGTGGGACTTAGAAAAATTTTCGTCGAACGTCCGACGGAGTAGCACATCCGTCCATTATTGCTAATAACTCGATAAATAATAATTGTAGCGAGTTTGGTGTTATGATATATATTGTTAGAAACCGTCTATATTACAGTGATATCACGTCGAAAATCGTCTAGGACCGATACGGAAAAAGTTTCCTCTTGGCGGTGGGACTTAGAAAAATTTCCAGAGTTTTGTCGACGGAGTAGCACATCCGTCCATTATTTGCTAATAACTCGATAAATAATAATTGTAGCGAGTTTGGTGTTATGATATATATTGTTAGAAACCGTCTATATTACAGTGATATCACGTCGAAAATCGTCTAGGACCGATAGGGAAAAAGTTTCCTCTTGGCGGTGGGACTTAGAAAAATTTTCGTCGAACGTCCGACGGAGTAGCACATCCGTCCATTATTTGCTAATAACTCGATAAATAATAATTGTAGCGAGTTTGGTGTTATGATATATATTGTTAGAAACCGTCTATATTACAGTGATATCACGTCGAAAATCGTCTAGGACCGATACGGAAAAAGTTTCCTCTTAGCGGTGGGACTTAGAAAAATTTTCGTCGAACGTCCGACGGAGTAGCACATCCGTCCATTATTTGCTAATAACTCGATAAATAATAATTGTAGCGAGTTTGGTGTTATGATATATATTGTTAGAAACCGTCTATATTACAGTGATATCACGTCGAAAATCGTCTAGGACCGATACGGAAAAAGTTTCCTCTTAGCGGTGGGACTTAGAAAAATTTCCAGAGTTTTGTCGACGGAGTAGCACATCCGTCCATTATTTGCTAATAACTCGATAAATTAATAATTGTAGCGAGTTTGGTGTTATGATATATATTGTTAGAAACCGTCTATATTACAGTGATATCACGTCGAAAATCGTCTAGGACCGATAGGGAAAAAGTTTCCTCTTGGCGGTGGGACTTAGAAAAATTTCGTCGAACGTCCGACGGAGTAGCACATCCGTCCATTATTTGCTAATAACTCGATAAATAATAATTGTAGCGAGTTTGGTGTTATGATATATATTGTTAGAAACCGTCTATATTACAGTGATATCACGTCGAAAATCGTCTAGGACCGATACGGAAAAAGTTTCCTCTTGGCGGTGGGACTTAGAAAAATTTTCGTCGAACGTCCGACGGAGTAGCACATCCGTCCATTATTTGCTAATAACTCGATAAATAATAATTGTAGCGAGTTTGGTGTTATGATATATATTGTTAGAAACCGTCTATATTACAGTGATATCACGTCGAAAATCGTCTAGGACCGATACGGAAAAAGTTTCCTCTTGGCGGTGGGACTTAGAAAAATTTCCAGAGTTTTTGTCGACGGAGTAGCACATCCGTCCATTATTTGCTAATAACTCGATAAATAATAATTGTAGCGAGTTTGGTGTTATGATATATATTGTTAGAAACCGTCTATATTACAGTGATATCACGTCGAAAATCGTCTAGGACCGATAGGGAAAAAGTTTCCTCTTGGCGGTGGGACTTAGAAAAATTTTTCGTCGAACGTCCGACGGAGTAGCACATCCGTCCATTATTTGCTAATAACTCGATAAATAATAATTGTAGCGAGTTTGGTGTTATGATATATATTGTTAGAAACCGTCTATATTACAGTGATATCACGTCGAAAATCGTCTAGGACCGATACGGAAAAAGTTTTCCTCTTAGCGGTGGGACTTAGAAAAATTTCCAGAGTTTTGTCGACGGAGTAGCACATCCGTCCATTATTTGCTAATAACTCGATGAATAATAATTGTAGCGAGTTTGGTGTTATGATATATATTGTTAGAAACCGTCTATATTACAGTGATATCACGTCGAAAATCGTCTAGGACCGATAGGGAAAAAGTTTCCTCTTGGCGGTGGGACTTAGAAAAATTTTCGTCGAACGTCCGACGGAGTAGCACATCCGTCCATTATTTGCTAATAACTCGAAGAATAATAATTGTAGCGAGTTTGGTGTTATGATATATATTGTTAGAAACCGTCTATATTACAGTGATATCACGTCGAAAATCGTCTAGGACCGATAGGGAAAAAGTTTCCTCTTGGCGGTGGGACTTAGAAAAATTTTCGTCGAACGTCCGACGGAGTAGCACATCCGTCCATTATTTGCTAATAACTCGATAAATAATAATTGTAGCGAGTTTGGTGTTATGATATATATTGTTAGAAACCGTCTATATTACAGTGATATCACGTCGAAAATCGTCTAGGACCGATACGGAAAAAGTTTCCTCTTAGCGGTGGGACTTAGAAAAATTTCCAGAGTTTTGTCGACGGAGTAGCACATCCGTCCATTATTTGCTAATAACTCGAT
>NW_027489684.1:0-12500 GCF_050948215.1 Halictus rubicundus | reverse complement strand
AAATCGTCTAGGACCGATAGGGAAAAAGTTTCCTCTTGGCGGTGGGACTTAGAAAAATTTTCGTCGAACGTCCGACGGAGTAGCACATCCGTCCATTATTTGCTAATAACTCGATAAATAATAATTGTAGCGAGTTTGGTGTTATGATATATATTGTTAGAAACCGTCTATATTACAGTGATATCACGTCGAAAATCGTCTAGGACCGATAGGGAAAAAGTTTCCTCTTGGCGGTGGGACTTAGAAAAATTTCCAGAGTTTTGTCGACGGAGTAGCACATCCGTCCATTATTTGCTAATAACTCGATAAATAATAATTGTAGCGAGTTTGGTGTTATGATATATATTGTTAGAAACCGTCTATATTACAGTGATATCACGTCGAAAATCGTCTAGGACCGATAGGGAAAAAGTTTCCTCTTGGCGGTGGGACTTAGAAAAATTTTCGTCGAACGTCCGACGGAGTAGCACATCCGTCCATTATTTGCTAATAACTCGATAAATAATAATTGTAGCGAGTTTGGTGTTATGATATATATTGTTAGAAACCGTCTATATTACAGTGATATCACGTCGAAAATCGTCTAGGACCGATACGGAAAAAGTTTCCTCTTGGCGGTGGGACTTAGAAAAATTTTCGTCGAACGTCCAACGGAGTAGCACATCCGTCCATTATTTGCTAATAACTCGATAAATAATAATTGTAGCGAGTTTGGTGTTATGATATATATTGTTAGAAACCGTCTATATTACAGTGATATCACGTCGAAAATCGTCTAGGACCGATAGGGAAAAAGTTTCCTCTTGGCGGTGGGACTTAGAAAAATTTTCGTCGAACGTCCGACGGAGTAGCACATCCGTCCATTATTTGCTAATAACTCGATAAATAATAATTGTAGCGAGTTTGGTGTTATGATATATATTGTTAGAAACCGTCTATATTACAGTGATATCACGTCGAAAATCGTCTAGGACCGATAGGGAAAAAGTTTCCTCTTGGCGGTGGGACTTAGAAAAATTTCCAGAGTTTTGTCGACGGAGTAGCACATCCGTCCATTATTTGCTAATAACTCGATAAATAATAATTGTAGCGAGTTTGGTGTTATGATATATATTGTTAGAAACCGTCTATATTACAGTGATATCACGTCGAAAATCGTCTAGGACCGATACGGAAAAAGTTTCCTCTTAGCGGTGGGACTTAGAAAAATTTCCAGAGTTTTGTCGACGGAGTAGCACATCCGTCCATTATTTGCTAATAACTCGATAAATAATAATTGTAGCGAGTTTGGTGTTATGATATATATTGTTAGAAACCGTCTATATTACAGTGATATCACGTCGAAAATCGTCTAGGACCGATAGGGAAAAAGTTTCCTCTTGGCGGTGGGACTTAGAAAAATTTCCAGAGTTTTGTCGACGGAGTAGCACATCCGTCCATTATTTGCTAATAACTCGATAAATAATAATTGTAGCGAGTTTGGTGTTATGATATATATTGTTAGAAACCGTCTATATTACAGTGATATCACGTCGAAAATCGTCTAGGACCGATAGGGAAAAAGTTTCCTCTTGGCGGTGGGACTTAGAAAAATTTCCAGAGTTTTGTCGACGGAGTAGCACATCCGTCCATTATTTGCTAATAACTCGATAAATAATAATTGTAGCGAGTTTGGTGTTATGATATATATTGTTAGAAACCGTCTATATTACAGTGATATCACGTCGAAAATCGTCTAGGACCGATAGGGAAAAAGTTTCCTCTTGGCGGTGGGACTTAGAAAAATTTTCGTCGAACGTCCGACGGAGTAGCACATCCGTCCATTATTTGCTAATAACTCGATAAATAATAATTGTAGCGAGTTTGGTGTTATGATATATATTGTTAGAAACCGTCTATATTACAGTGATATCACGTCGAAAATCGTCTAGGACCGATACGGAAAAAGTTTCCTCTTAGCGGTGGGACTTAGAAAAATTTCCAGAGTTTTGTCGACGGAGTAGCACATCCGTCCATTATTTGCTAATAACTCGATAAATAATAATTGTAGCGAGTTTGGTGTTATGATATATATTGTTAGAAACCGTCTATATTACAGTGATATCACGTCGAAAATCGTCTAGGACCGATAGGGAAAAAGTTTCCTCTTGGCGGTGGGACTTAGAAAAATTTTCGTCGAACGTCCGACGAAGTAGCACATCCGTCCATTATTTGCTAATAACTCGATAAATAATAATTGTAGCGAGTTTGGTGTTATGATACATATTGTTAGAAACCGTCTATATTACAGTGATATCACGTCGAAAATCGTCTAGGACCGATAGGGAAAAAGTTTCCTCTTGGCGGTGGGACTTGGAAAAATTTTCGTCGAACGTCCGACGGAGTAGCACATCCGTCCATTATTTGCTAATAACTCGATAAATAATAATTGTAGCGAGTTTGGTGTTATGATATATATTGTTAGAAACCGTCTATATTACAGTGATATCACGTCGAAAATCGTCTAGGACCGATACGGAAAAAGTTTCCTCTTGGCGGTGGGACTTAGAAAAATTTCCAGAGTTTTGTCGACGGAGTAGCACATCCGTCCATTATTTGCTAATAACTCGATAAATAATAATTGTAGCGAGTTTGGTGTTATGATATATATTGTTAGAAACCGTCTATATTACAGTGATATCACGTCGAAAATCGTCTAGGACCGATAGGGAAAAAGTTTCCTCTTGGCGGTGGGACTTAGAAAAATTTCCAGAGTTTTGTCGACGGAGTAGCACATCCGTCCATTATTTGCTAATAACTCGATAAATAATAATTGTAGCGAGTTTGGTGTTATGATATATATTGTTAGAAACCGTCTATATTACAGTGATATCACGTCGAAAATCGTCTAGGACCGATAGGGAAAAAGTTTCCTCTTGGCGGTGGGACTTAGAAAAATTTTCGTCGAACGTCCGACGGAGTAGCACATCCGTCCATTATTTGCTAATAACTCGATAAATAATAATTGTAGCGAGTTTGGTGTTATGATATATATTGTTAGAAACCGTCTATATTACAGTGATATCACGTCGAAAATCGTCTAGGACCGATACGGAAAAAGTTTCCTCTTGGCGGTGGGACTTAGAAAAATTTTCGTCGAACGTCCGACGGAGTAGCACATCCGTCCATTATTTGCTAATAACTCGATAAATAATAATTGTAGCGAGTTTGGTGTTATGATATATATTGTTAGAAACCGTCTATATTACAGTGATATCACGTCGAAAATCGTCTAGGACCGATACGGAAAAAGTTTCCTCTTAGCGGTGGGACTTAGAAAAATTTCCAGAGTTTTGTCGACGGAGTAGCACATCCGTCCATTATTTGCTAATAACTCGATAAATAATAATTGTAGCGAGTTTGGTGTTATGATATATATTGTTAGAAACCGTCTATATTACAGTGATATCACGTCGAAAATCGTCTAGGACCGATAGGGAAAAAGTTTCCTCTTGGCGGTGGGACTTAGAAAAATTTTCGTCGAACGTCCGACGGAGTAGCACATCCGTCCATTATTTGCTAATAACTCGATAAATAATAATTGTAGCGAGTTTGGTGTTATGATATATATTGTTAGAAACCGTCTATATTACAGTGATATCACGTCGAAAATCGTCTAGGACCGATAGGGAAAAAGTTTCCTCTTGGCGGTGGGACTTAGAAAAATTTTCGTCGAACGTCCGACGGAGTAGCACATCCGTCCATTATTTGCTAATAACTCGATAAATAATAATTGTAGCGAGTTTGGTGTTATGATATATATTGTTAGAAACCGTCTATATTACAGTGATATCACGTCGAAAATCGTCTAGGACCGATACGGAAAAAGTTTCCTCTTAGCGGTGGGACTTAGAAAAATTTTCGTCGAACGTCCGACGGAGTAGCACATCCGTCCATTATTTGCTAATAACTCGATAAATAATAATTGTAGCGAGTTTGGTGTTATGATATATATTGTTAGAAACCGTCTATATTACAGTGATATCACGTCGAAAATCGTCTAGGACCGATACGGAAAAAGTTTCCTCTTAGCGGTGGGACTTAGAAAAATTTCCAGAGTTTTGTCGACGGAGTAGCACATCCGTCCATTATTTGCTAATAACTCGATAAATAATAATTGTAGCGAGTTTGGTGTTATGATATATATTGTTAGAAACCGTCTATATTACAGTGATATCACGTCGAAAATCGTCTAGGACCGATAGGGAAAAAGTTTCCTCTTGGCGGTGGGACTTAGAAAAATTTTCGTCGAACGTCCGACGGAGTAGCACATCCGTCCATTATTTGCTAATAACTCGATAAATAATAATTGTAGCGAGTTTGGTGTTATGATATATATTGTTAGAAACCGTCTATATTACAGTGATATCACGTCGAAAATCGTCTAGGACCGATACGGAAAAAGTTTCCTCTTGGCGGTGGGACTTAGAAAAATTTTCGTCGAACGTCCGACGGAGTAGCACATCCGTCCATTATTTGCTAATAACTCGATAAATAATAATTGTAGCGAGTTTGGTGTTATGATATATATTGTTAGAAACCGTCTATATTACAGTGATATCACGTCGAAAATCGTCTAGGACCGATACGGAAAAAGTTTCCTCTTGGCGGTGGGACTTAGAAAAATTTTCGTCGAACGTCCGACGGAGTAGCACATCCGTCCATTATTTGCTAATAACTCGATAAATAATAATTGTAGCGAGTTTGGTGTTATGATATATATTGTTAGAAACCGTCTATATTACAGTGATATCACGTCGAAAATCGTCTAGGACCGATACGGAAAAAGTTTCCTCTTGGCGGTGGGACTTAGAAAAATTTCCAGAGTTTTGTCGACGGAGTAGCACATCCGTCCATTATTTGCTAATAACTCGATAAATAATAATTGTAGCGAGTTTGGTGTTATGATATATATTGTTAGAAACCGTCTATATTACAGTGATATCACGTCGAAAATCGTCTAGGACCGATAGGGAAAAAGTTTCCTCTTGGCGGTGGGACTTAGAAAAATTTTCGTCGAACGTCCGACGGAGTAGCACATCCGTCCATTATTTGCTAATAACTCGATAAATAATAATTGTAGCGAGTTTGGTGTTATGATATATATTGTTAGAAACCGTCTATATTACAGTGATATCACGTCGAAAATCGTCTAGGACCGATACGGAAAAAGTTTCCTCTTAGCGGTGGGACTTAGAAAAATTTCCAGAGTTTTGTCGACGGAGTAGCACATCCGTCCATTATTTGCTAATAACTCGATGAATAATAATTGTAGCGAGTTTGGTGTTATGATATATATTGTTAGAAACCGTCTATATTACAGTGATATCACGTCGAAAATCGTCTAGGACCGATAGGGAAAAAGTTTCCTCTTGGCGGTGGGACTTAGAAAAATTTTCGTCGAACGTCCGACGGAGTAGCACATCCGTCCATTATTTGCTAATAACTCGAAGAATAATAATTGTAGCGAGTTTGGTGTTATGATATATATTGTTAGAAACCGTCTATATTACAGTGATATCACGTCGAAAATCGTCTAGGACCGATAGGGAAAAAGTTTCCTCTTGGCGGTGGGACTTAGAAAAATTTTCGTCGAACGTCCGACGGAGTAGCACATCCGTCCATTATTTGCTAATAACTCGATAAATAATAATTGTAGCGAGTTTGGTGTTATGATATATATTGTTAGAAACCGTCTATATTACAGTGATATCACGTCGAAAATCGTCTAGGACCGATACGGAAAAAGTTTCCTCTTAGCGGTGGGACTTAGAAAAATTTCCAGAGTTTTGTCGACGGAGTAGCACATCCGTCCATTATTTGCTAATAACTCGATGAATAATAATTGTAGCGAGTTTGGTGTTATGATATATATTGTTAGAAACCGTCTATATTACAGTGATATCACGTCGAAAATCGTCTAGGACCGATAGGGAAAAAGTTTCCTCTTGGCGGTGGGACTTAGAAAAATTTTCGTCGAACGTCCGACGGAGTAGCACATCCGTCCATTATTTGCTAATAACTCGATAAATAATAATTGTAGCGAGTTTGGTGTTATGATATATATTGTTAGAAACCGTCTATATTACAGTGATATCACGTCGAAAATCGTCTAGGACCGATACGGAAAAAGTTTCCTCTTAGCGGTGGGACTTAGAAAAATTTCCAGAGTTTTGTCGACGGAGTAGCACATCCGTCCATTATTTGCTAATAACTCGATAAATAATAATTGTAGCGAGTTTGGTGTTATGATATATATTGTTAGAAACCGTCTATATTACAGTGATATCACGTCGAAAATCGTCTAGGACCGATAGGGAAAAAGTTTCCTCTTGGCGGTGGGACTTAGAAAAATTTCCAGAGTTTTGTCGACGGAGTAGCACATCCGTCCATTATTTGCTAATAACTCGATAAATAATAATTGTAGCGAGTTTGGTGTTATGATACATATTGTTAGAAACCGTCTATATTACAGTGATATCACGTCGAAAATCGTCTAGGACCGATACGGAAAAAGTTTCCTCTTAGCGGTGGGACTTAGAAAAATTTTCGTCGAACGTCCGACGGAGTAGCACATCCGTCCATTATTTGCTAATAACTCGATAAATAATAATTGTAGCGAGTTTGGTGTTATGATATATATTGTTAGAAACCGTCTATATTACAGTGATATCACGTCGAAAATCGTCTAGGACCGATACGGAAAAAGTTTCCTCTTGGCGGTGGGACTTAGAAAAATTTTCGTCGAACGTCCGACGGAGTAGCACATCCGTCCATTATTTGCTAATAACTCGATAAATAATAATTGTAGCGAGTTTGGTGTTATGATATATATTGTTAGAAACCGTCTATATTACAGTGATATCACGTCGAAAATCGTCTAGGACCGATAGGGAAAAAGTTTCCTCTTGGCGGTGGGACTTAGAAAAATTTTCGTCGAACGTCCGACGGAGTAGCACATCCGTCCATTATTTGCTAATAACTCGATAAATAATAATTGTAGCGAGTTTGGTGTTATGATATATATTGTTAGAAACCGTCTATATTACAGTGATATCACGTCGAAAATCGTCTAGGACCGATAGGGAAAAAGTTTCCTCTTGGCGGTGGGACTTAGAAAAATTTCCAGAGTTTTGTCGACGGAGTAGCACATCCGTCCATTATTTGCTAATAACTCGATAAATAATAATTGTAGCGAGTTTGGTGTTATGATATATATTGTTAGAAACCGTCTATATTACAGTGATATCACGTCGAAAATCGTCTAGGACCGATACGGAAAAAGTTTCCTCTTAGCGGTGGGACTTAGAAAAATTTCCAGAGTTTTGTCGACGGAGTAGCACATCCGTCCATTATTTGCTAATAACTCGATAAATAATAATTGTAGCGAGTTTGGTGTTATGATACATATTGTTAGAAACCGTCTATATTACAGTGATATCACGTCGAAAATCGTCTAGGACCGATACGGAAAAAGTTTCCTCTTAGCGGTGGGACTTAGAAAAATTTTCGTCGAACGTCCGACGGAGTAGCACATCCGTCCATTATTTGCTAATAACTCGATAAATAATAATTGTAGCGAGTTTGGTGTTATGATATATATTGTTAGAAACCGTCTATATTACAGTGATATCACGTCGAAAATCGTCTAGGACCGATACGGAAAAAGTTTCCTCTTGGCGGTGGGACTTAGAAAAATTTTCGTCGAACGTCCGACGGAGTAGCACATCCGTCCATTATTTGCTAATAACTCGATAAATAATAATTGTAGCGAGTTTGGTGTTATGATATATATTGTTAGAAACCGTCTATATTACAGTGATATCACGTCGAAAATCGTCTAGGACCGATACGGAAAAAGTTTCCTCTTAGCGGTGGGACTTAGAAAAATTTTCGTCGAACGTCCGACGGAGTAGCACATCCGTCCATTATTTGCTAATAACTCGATAAATAATAATTGTAGCGAGTTTGGTGTTATGATATATATTGTTAGAAACCGTCTATATTACAGTGATATCACGTCGAAAATCGTCTAGGACCGATACGGAAAAAGTTTCCTCTTAGCGGTGGGACTTAGAAAAATTTCCAGAGTTTTGTCGACGGAGTAGCACATCCGTCCATTATTTGCTAATAACTCGATAAATAATAATTGTAGCGAGTTTGGTGTTATGATATATATTGTTAGAAACCGTCTATATTACAGTGATATCACGTCGAAAATCGTCTAGGACCGATAGGGAAAAAGTTTCCTCTTGGCGGTGGGACTTAGAAAAATTTCCAGAGTTTTGTCGACGGAGTAGCACATCCGTCCATTATTTGCTAATAACTCGATAAATAATAATTGTAGCGAGTTTGGTGTTATGATATATATTGTTAGAAACCGTCTATATTACAGTGATATCACGTCGAAAATCGTCTAGGACCGATAGGGAAAAAGTTTCCTCTTGGCGGTGGGACTTAGAAAAATTTTCGTCGAACGTCCGACGGAGTAGCACATCCGTCCATTATTTGCTAATAACTCGATAAATAATAATTGTAGCGAGTTTGGTGTTATGATATATATTGTTAGAAACCGTCTATATTACAGTGATATCACGTCGAAAATCGTCTAGGACCGATACGGAAAAAGTTTCCTCTTAGCGGTGGGACTTAGAAAAATTTCCAGAGTTTTGTCGACGGAGTAGCACATCCGTCCATTATTTGCTAATAACTCGATGAATAATAATTGTAGCGAGTTTGGTGTTATGATATATATTGTTAGAAACCGTCTATATTACAGTGATATCACGTCGAAAATCGTCTAGGACCGATAGGGAAAAAGTTTCCTCTTGGCGGTGGGACTTAGAAAAATTTTCGTCGAACGTCCGACGGAGTAGCACATCCGTCCATTATTTGCTAATAACTCGAAGAATAATAATTGTAGCGAGTTTGGTGTTATGATATATATTGTTAGAAACCGTCTATATTACAGTGATATCACGTCGAAAATCGTCTAGGACCGATAGGGAAAAAGTTTCCTCTTGGCGGTGGGACTTAGAAAAATTTTCGTCGAACGTCCGACGGAGTAGCACATCCGTCCATTATTTGCTAATAACTCGATAAATAATAATTGTAGCGAGTTTGGTGTTATGATATATATTGTTAGAAACCGTCTATATTACAGTGATATCACGTCGAAAATCGTCTAGGACCGATACGGAAAAAGTTTCCTCTTAGCGGTGGGACTTAGAAAAATTTCCAGAGTTTTGTCGACGGAGTAGCACATCCGTCCATTATTTGCTAATAACTCGATGAATAATAATTGTAGCGAGTTTGGTGTTATGATATATATTGTTAGAAACCGTCTATATTACAGTGATATCACGTCGAAAATCGTCTAGGACCGATAGGGAAAAAGTTTCCTCTTGGCGGTGGGACTTAGAAAAATTTTCGTCGAACGTCCGACGGAGTAGCACATCCGTCCATTATTTGCTAATAACTCGATAAATAATAATTGTAGCGAGTTTGGTGTTATGATATATATTGTTAGAAACCGTCTATATTACAGTGATATCACGTCGAAAATCGTCTAGGACCGATACGGAAAAAGTTTCCTCTTAGCGGTGGGACTTAGAAAAATTTCCAGAGTTTTGTCGACGGAGTAGCACATCCGTCCATTATTTGCTAATAACTCGATAAATAATAATTGTAGCGAGTTTGGTGTTATGATATATATTGTTAGAAACCGTCTATATTACAGTGATATCACGTCGAAAATCGTCTAGGACCGATAGGGAAAAAGTTTCCTCTTGGCGGTGGGACTTAGAAAAATTTCCAGAGTTTTGTCGACGGAGTAGCACATCCGTCCATTATTTGCTAATAACTCGATAAATAATAATTGTAGCGAGTTTGGTGTTATGATACATATTGTTAGAAACCGTCTATATTACAGTGATATCACGTCGAAAATCGTCTAGGACCGATACGGAAAAAGTTTCCTCTTAGCGGTGGGACTTAGAAAAATTTTCGTCGAACGTCCGACGGAGTAGCACATCCGTCCATTATTTGCTAATAACTCGATAAATAATAATTGTAGCGAGTTTGGTGTTATGATATATATTGTTAGAAACCGTCTATATTACAGTGATATCACGTCGAAAATCGTCTAGGACCGATACGGAAAAAGTTTCCTCTTGGCGGTGGGACTAAGAAAAATTTCCAGAGTTTTGTCGACGGAGTAGCACATCCGTCCATTATTTGCTAATAACTCGATAAATAATAATTGTAGCGAGTTTGGTGTTATGATATATATTGTTAGAAACCGTCTATATTACAGTGATATCACGTCGAAAATCGTCTAGGACCGATAGGGAAAAAGTTTCCTCTTGGCGGTGGGACTTAGAAAAATTTTCGTCGAACGTCCGACGGAGTAGCACATCCGTCCATTATTTGCTAATAACTCGATAAATAATAATTGTAGCGAGTTTGGTGTTATGATATATATTGTTAGAAACCGTCTATATTACAGTGATATCACGTCGAAAATCGTCTAGGACCGATACGGAAAAAGTTTCCTCTTAGCGGTGGGACTTAGAAAAATTTTCGTCGAACGTCCGACGGAGTAGCACATCCGTCCATTATTTGCTAATAACTCGATAAATAATAATTGTAGCGAGTTTGGTGTTATGATATATATTGTTAGAAACCGTCTATATTACAGTGATATCACGTCGAAAATCGTCTAGGACCGATACGGAAAAAGTTTCCTCTTAGCGGTGGGACTTAGAAAAATTTCCAGAGTTTTGTCGACGGAGTAGCACATCCGTCCATTATTTGCTAATAACTCGATAAATAATAATTGTAGCGAGTTTGGTGTTATGATATATATTGTTAGAAACCGTCTATATTACAGTGATATCACGTCGAAAATCGTCTAGGACCGATAGGGAAAAAGTTTCCTCTTGGCGGTGGGACTTAGAAAAATTTTCGTCGAACGTCCGACGGAGTAGCACATCCGTCCATTATTTGCTAATAACTCGATAAATAATAATTGTAGCGAGTTTGGTGTTATGATATATATTGTTAGAAACCGTCTATATTACAGTGATATCACGTCGAAAATCGTCTAGGACCGATACGGAAAAAGTTTCCTCTTGGCGGTGGGACTTAGAAAAATTTTCGTCGAACGTCCGACGGAGTAGCACATCCGTCCATTATTTGCTAATAACTCGATAAATAATAATTGTAGCGAGTTTGGTGTTATGATATATATTGTTAGAAACCGTCTATATTACAGTGATATCACGTCGAAAATCGTCTAGGACCGATACGGAAAAAGTTTCCTCTTGGCGGTGGGACTTAGAAAAATTTCCAGAGTTTTGTCGACGGAGTAGCACATCCGTCCATTATTTGCTAATAACTCGATAAATAATAATTGTAGCGAGTTTGGTGTTATGATATATATTGTTAGAAACCGTCTATATTACAGTGATATCACGTCGAAAATCGTCTAGGACCGATAGGGAAAAAGTTTCCTCTTGGCGGTGGGACTTAGAAAAATTTTCGTCGAACGTCCGACGGAGTAGCACATCCGTCCATTATTTGCTAATAACTCGATAAATAATAATTGTAGCGAGTTTGGTGTTATGATATATATTGTTAGAAACCGTCTATATTACAGTGATATCACGTCGAAAATCGTCTAGGACCGATACGGAAAAAGTTTCCTCTTAGCGGTGGGACTTAGAAAAATTTCCAGAGTTTTGTCGACGGAGTAGCACATCCGTCCATTATTTGCTAATAACTCGATGAATAATAATTGTAGCGAGTTTGGTGTTATGATATATATTGTTAGAAACCGTCTATATTACAGTGATATCACGTCGAAAATCGTCTAGGACCGATAGGGAAAAAGTTTCCTCTTGGCGGTGGGACTTAGAAAAATTTTCGTCGAACGTCCGACGGAGTAGCACATCCGTCCATTATTTGCTAATAACTCGAAGAATAATAATTGTAGCGAGTTTGGTGTTATGATATATATTGTTAGAAACCGTCTATATTACAGTGATATCACGTCGAAAATCGTCTAGGACCGATAGGGAAAAAGTTTCCTCTTGGCGGTGGGACTTAGAAAAATTTTCGTCGAACGTCCGACGGAGTAGCACATCCGTCCATTATTTGCTAATAACTCGATAAATAATAATTGTAGCGAGTTTGGTGTTATGATATATATTGTTAGAAACCGTCTATATTACAGTGATATCACGTCGAAAATCGTCTAGGACCGATACGGAAAAAGTTTCCTCTTAGCGGTGGGACTTAGAAAAATTTCCAGAGTTTTGTCGACGGAGTAGCACATCCGTCCATTATTTGCTAATAACTCGATGAATAATAATTGTAGCGAGTTTGGTGTTATGATATATATTGTTAGAAACCGTCTATATTACAGTGATATCACGTCGAAAATCGTCTAGGACCGATAG
>NW_027489683.1:0-29315 GCF_050948215.1 Halictus rubicundus | reverse complement strand
AATACACTAGAATATAGCAGAATATACTTGATTATACTAGAATGTAGCAAAATATACTAGAACATACTAGAATACACTAGAATATACTAGAATATACTTGACTATACTTGAATATAGCAGAATACACAAGAATATACCATGATATACTTGAATATACTAGAATATAGCAAAATACACCACGATATACCAGAACATACTTGAATACACTAGAATATAGCAAAATAACACCAGATTATACCAGAATATACTTCAATAAACAAGAAATATAGCAGAATACAGTAGAATATACCTGAATATACTTGTATATAGAAGAATAGCCTAGGCTATACCACAATATACTCTTAATATAGCAGAATACACAAGAATATACCATGATATACTTGAATATACTTAGAATATAGCAAAATACACCACGATATACCAGAATATACTTGAATACACTAGAAATATAGCAAAAATACACCAGATTATACCAGAATATACTTGAATAAACAAGAATATAGCAGAATACAGTAGAATATACCTGAATATACTTGTATATAGAAGAATAGCCTAGGGCTATACCACAATAAACTTTAATATAGCAGAATACACTAGAATATACCAGAATATACTTGAATATACCAGAATATAGCAGAATACACTAGAAAGTACTCATGATATACTTGAATATAAACAGTATATAGCAGAATAAGCCGATGATATACCAGAATATATTTGAATACACTAGAATATAGCAAAATACACCAGGATATACCAGAATATACTTGAATATACTAGAATATAGCAGAATTACACTAGAATATACTAGAATATACTTCAATAAACAAGAATATAGCAGAATACAGTAGAATATACCTGAACGTACTTGTATATAGAAGAATAGCCTAGGCTATACCACAATTATACTTTAATATAGCAGAATACACAAGAATATACCATGATATACTTGAATATACTAGAAATATAGCAAAATACACCACGATATACCAGAATATACTTGAATACACTAGAATATAGCAAAAATACACCAGATTATACCAGAATATACTTGAATAAACAAGAATATAGCAGAATACAGTAGAATATACCTGAATATATTTGTATATAGAAGAATAGCCTAGGCTGATACCACAATTAGCTTTAATATAGCAAAAATACACCAGATTATACCCAGAATATACTTGAATATACTAGAATATAGCAGAATACACTAGAATATAGCAGAATATACTTGATTATACTAGAATGTAGCAAAATACACTAGAACATACTAGAATACACTAGAATATACTAGAATATACTTGACTATACTTGAATATTAGCAGAATACACAAGAATATACCATGATATACTTGAATATACTAGAATATAGCAGAATACACTAGAATATACTTCAATAAACAAGAATATAAGCAGAATACAGTAGAATATACCTGAATATATTTGTATATAGAAGAATAGCCTAGGCTATACCACAATTAGGCTTTAATATAGCAAAATACACCAGATTATACCAGAATTATACTTGAACATACTATTGTAAACCAGAAATAGCCTAGGATATACCAGAATATACTTGAATACACTAGAATATAGCAAAAATACACCAGATTGTACCAGAATATACTTGAACATGACTATTGTAAACCAGGAAAAAGCCTAGGATATACCAGAATATACTTGAATAAACAAGAATATAGCAGAATACAGTAGAATATACCTGAATATACTTGTATATAGAAGAATAGTCTAGGCTATATCACAATAAACATTAATATAGCAGAAATACACTAGAATATACTAGAATATACTTGAATAAAGAAGAATATAGCAAAATACAGCAGAATATACCTGAATATACTTTGTATATAGAAGAATAGCCTAGGCTATACCACAATATACTTTAATATTGCAGAATACACTAGAATATACCAGAATATACTTGAATATACTAGAATATAGCAGAATACACTAGAATATCCTCGAATATACTTGAATATAGCAGAATATTCTTGATTATACTAGAATGTAGCAAAATACACTAGAACATACTAGAATACACAAGAATATACTAGAATATACTTTGACTATACTTGAATATAGCAGAATACACTAGAATATACCATGATTATACTTGAATATATTAGAATATAGCAAAATACACCCAGGAATATACCAGAATATACTTGAATAAACAAGAATATAGCAGAATACAGTAGAATATACCTGAACATATTTGTATATAGAAGAATAGCCTAGGCTATACCACAATTAGCTTTAATATAGCAAAATACACCAGATTATACCAGAATATACTTGAATATACCTAGAATATAGCAGAATACACTAGAATATAGCAGAATATACTTGATTATACTAGAATTGTAGCAAAATACACTAGAACATACTAGAATACACTAGAATATACTAGAATATACTTGACTATATTTGAATATAGCAGAATACACAAGAATATACCATGATATACTTGAATATACTAGAAATATAGCAAAATACACCACGATATACCAGAACATACTTGAATACACTAGAATATAGCAAAAATACACCAGATTATACCAGAATATACTTCAATAAACAAGAATATAGCAGAATACAGTAGAAATATACCTGAATATACTTGTATATAGAAGAATAGCCTAGGCTATACCACAATATACTTTAATATAGCAGAATACACAAAGAATATACCATGATATACTTGAATATACTAGAATATAGCAAAAATACACCACGATATACCAGAATATACTTGAATACACTAGAATATAGCAAAATACACCAGATTATACCAGAATATACTTGAATAAACAAGAATATAGCAGAATACAGTAGAATATACCTGAATATACTTGTATATAGAAGAATAGTCTAGGCTATATCACAATTATACTTTAATATTGCAGAATACACTAGAATATACCAGAATATACTTGAATATACTAGAATATAGCAGAGTACACTAGAATATCCTCGAATATACTTGAATATAGCAGAATATTCTTGATTATACTAGAATGTAGCAAAATACACTAGAACATACTAGAATACACAAGAAATATACTAGAAATATACTTGACTATACTTGAATATAGGAGAATACACAAGAATATACCAGTGATATACTTGAAATATATTAGAATATAGCTAAATACACCAGGATATACCAGAATATACTTGAATAAACAAGAATATAGCAGAATACAGTAGAAATATACCTGAATATACTTGTATATAGAAGAATAGCCTAGGCTATACCACAATAAACTTTAATATAGCAGAATACACTATAATATACCAGAATATACTTGAATAAACAAGAATATAGGCAGAATACAGTAGAATATACCCTGAATGTATTTGTATATAGAAGAATAGCCTAGGCTATACCACAATTAGCTTTAATATAGCAAAATACACCAGATTATACCAGAATATACTTGAATATACTAGAATATAGCAGAATACACTAGAATATAGCAGAATACCACTAGAATATAGCAGAATATACTTGATTATACTAGAATGTAGCAAAAATATACTAGAACATACTAGAATACACTAGAATATACTAGAATATACTTGACTATACTTGAATATAGCAGAATACACAAGAATATACCATGATATACTTGAATATACTAGAATATAGCAAAATACACCACGATATACCAGAACATACTTGAATACACTAGAATATAGCAAAATACACCAGATTTATACCAGAATATACTTCAATAAACAAGAATATAGCAGAATACAGTAGAATATACCTGAATATACTTGTATATAGAAGAATAGCCTAGGCTATACCACAATATACTTTAATATAGCAGAATACACAAGAACTATACCCATGATATACTTGAATATACTAGAATATAGCAAAATACACCACGATATACCAGAATATACTTGAATACACTAGAATATAGCAAAATACACCAGATTATACCAGAATATACTTGAATAAACAAGAATATAGGCAGAATACAGTAGGAATATACCTGAATATACTTGTATATAGAAGAATAGCCTAGGCTATACCACAATAAACTTTAATATAGCAGAATACACTAGAATATACCAGAATATACTTGAATATACCAGAATATAGCAGAATACACTAGAAAGTACCATGATATACTTGAATATAACAGTATATAGCAGAATAGCCGATGATATACCAGAATATATTTGAATACACTAGAATATAGCAAAAAATACACCAGGATATACCAGAATATACTTGAATATACTAGAATATAGCAGAATACACTAGAATATACTAGAATATACTTCAATAAACAAGAATATAGCAGAATACAGTAGAATATACCTGAACGTACTTGTATATAGAAGAATAGCCTAGGCTATACCACAATATACTTTAATATAGCAGAATACACAAGAATATACCATGATATACTTGAATATACTAGAATATAGCAAAATACACCACGATATACCAGAATATACTTGAATACACTAGAATATAGCAAAATACACCAGATTATACCAGGAATATACTTGAATAAACAAGAATATAGCAGAATACAGTAGAATATACCTGAATATATTTGTATATAGAAGAATAGCCTAGGCTATACCACAATTAGCTTTAATATAGCAAAATACACCAGATTATACCAGAATATACTTGAATATACTAGAATATAGCAGAATACACTAGAATATAGCAGAATATACTTGATTATACTAGAATGTAGCAAAATACACTAGAACATACTAGAATACACTAGAATATACTAGAATATACTTGACTATACTTGAATATAGCAGAATACACAAGAATATACCATGATATACTTGAATATACTAGAATATAGCAAAATACACCACGATATACCAGAACATACTTGAATACACTAGAAATATAGCAAAATACACCAGATTTATACCAGAATATACTTCAATAAACAAGAATATAGCAGAATACAGTAAGAATATACCTGAATATACTTGTATATAGAAGAATAGCCTAGGCTATTCCACAATTAGCTTTAATATAGCAAAATACACCAGATTATACCAGAATATACTTGAATTATACTAGAATATAGCAGAATACACTAGAATATAGCAGAATATACTTGATTATACTAGAATGTAGCAAAATATACTAGAACATACTAGAATACACTAGAATATACTAGAATATAACTTGACTATACTTGAATATAGCAGAATACACAAGAATATTCCATGATATACTTGAATATACTAGAATATAGCAAAATACACCACGATATACCAGAACATACTTGAATACACTAGAATATAGCAAAAAAACACCAGATTATACCAGAATATACTTCAATAAACAAGAATATAGCCAGAATACAGTAGAATATACCTGAATATACTTGTATATAGAAGAATAGCCTAGGCTATACCACAATATACTTTAATATAGCAGAATACACAAGAATATACCCATGATATACTTGAATATACTAGAATATAGCAAAATACACCACGATATACCAGAATATACTTGAATACACTAGAATATAGCAAAATACACCAGATTATACCAGAATATACTTGAATAAACAAGAATATAGCAGAATACAGTAGAATATACCTGAATATACTTGTATATAGAAGAATAGCCTAGGCTATACCACAATAAACTTTAATATAGCAGAATACACTAGAATATACCAGAATAATACTTGAATATACCAGAAATATAAGCAGAATACACTAGAAAGTACCATGATATACTTGAATATAACAGTATATAGCAGAATAGCCGATGATATACCAGAATATATTTGAATACACTAGAATATAGGCAAAATACACCAGGATATACCAGAATATACTTGAATATACTAGAATATAGCAGAATACACTAGAATACACTAGAATATACTTCAATAAACAAGAATATAGCAGAATACAGTAGAATATACCTGAACGTACTTGTATATAGAAGAATAGCCTAGGCTATACCACAATATACTTTAATATAGCAGAATACACAAGAATATAACCATGATATACTTGAAATACTCTAGAATATAGCAAAAATACACCACGATATACCAGAATATACTTGAATACACTAGAATATAGCAAAATACACCAGATTTATACCAGAATATACTTGAATAAACAAGAATATAGCAGAATACAGTAGAATATACCTGAATATACTTGTATATAGAAGAATAGCCTAGGCTATACCACAATAAACTTTAATATAGCAGAATACACTATAATATACCAGAATATACTTGAATAAGCAAGAATATAGCAGAATACAGTAGAATATACCTGAATATATTTGTATATATAGAAGAATAGCCTAGGCTATACCGACAATTAGCTTTAATATAGCAAAATACACCAGATTATACCAGAATATACTTGAATATACTAGAATATAGCAGAATACACTAGAATATAGCAGAATATACTTGATTATACTAGAATGTAGCAAAATACACTAGAACATACTAGAATACACTAGAATATACTAGAATATACTTGACTATACTTGAATATAGCAGAATACACAAGAATATACCATGATATACTTGAGTATACTAGAATATAGCAAAATACACCACGATATACCAGAACATACTTGAATTACACTAGAATATAGCAAAATACACCAGATTATACCAGAATATACTTCAATAAACAAGAATATAGGCAGAATACAGTAGAATATACCTGAATATACTTGTATATAGAAGAATAGCCTAGGCTATACCACAATATACTTTAATATAGCAGAATACACTATAATATACCAGAATATACTTGAATAAACAAGAATATAGCAGAATACAGTAGAATATACCTGAATATACTTGTATATAGAAGAATAGCCTAGGCTATACCACAATAAAACTTTAATATAGCAGAATACACTTATAAATATACCCAGAATATACATGAATAAACAAGAATATAGCAGAATACAGTAGAATATACCTGAATGTATTTGTATATAGAAGAATAGCCTAGGCTATACCACAATTAGCTTTTAATATAGCAAAATACACCAGATTATACCAGAATATACTTGAATATACTAGAATATAGCAGAATACACTAGAATATAGCAGAATATACTTGATTATACTAGAATGTAGCAAAATATACTAGAACATACTAGAATACACTAGAATATACTAGAATATACTTGACTATACTTGAATATAGCAGAATACACAAGAATATACCATGATATACTTGAATATACTAGAATATAGCAAAATACACCACGATATACCAGAACATACTTGAATACACTAGAATATAGCAAAATACACCAGATTATACCAGAATATACTTCAATAAACAAGAATATAGCAGAATACAGTAGAATATACCTGAATATACTTGTATATAGAAGAATAGCCTAGGCTATACCACAATATACTTTTAATATAGCAGAATACACAAGAATATACCATGATATACTTGAATATACTAGAATATAGCAAAATACACCACGATATACCAGAATATACTTGAAATACACTAGAATAATAGCAAAATACACCAGATTATACCAGAATATACTTGAATAAACAAGAAATATAGGCAGAATACAGTAGAATATACCTCGAATATACTTGTATATAGAAGAATAGCCTAGGCTATACCACAATAAACTTTAATAATAGCAGAATACACTATAATATACCAGAATATACTTGAATAAACAAGAATATAGCAGAATACAGTAGAATATACCTGAATATATTTGTATATAGAAGAATAGCCTAGGCTATACCACAATTAGCTTTAATATAGCCAAAATACACCAGATTATACCAGAAATATACTTGAATATACTAGAATATAGCAGAATACACTAGAATATAGCAGAATATACTTGATTATACTAGAATGTAGCAAAATATACTAGAACATACTAGAATACACTAGAATAATACTAGAATATACTTGACTATACTTGAATATAGCAGAATACACAAGAATATACCATGATATACTTGAATAATACTAGAATATAGCAAAATACACCACGATATACCAGAACATACTTGAATACACTAGAATATAGCAAAATACACCAGATTATACCAGAATATACTTCAATAAACAAGAATATAGCAGAATACAGTAGAATATACCTGAATATACTTGTATATAGAAGAATAGCCTAGGCTATACCACAATATACTTTTAATATAGCAGAATACACAAGAATATACCATGATATACTTGAATATACTAGAATATAGCAAAATACACCACGATATACCAGAATATACTTGAATACACTAGAATATAGCAAAATACACCAGATTATACCAGAATATACTTGAATAAACAAGAATATAGCAGAATACAGTAGAATATACCTGAATATACTTGTATATAGAAGAATAGCCTAGGCTATACCACAATAAACTTTAATATAGCAGAATACACTAGAATATACCAGAATATACTTGAATATACCAGAATATAGCAGAATACACTAGAAAGTACCATGATATACTTGAATATAACAGTATATAGCAGAATAGCCGATGATATACCAGAATATATTTGAATACACTAGAATATAGCAAAATACACCAGGATATACCAGAATATACTTGAATATACTAGAATATAGCAGAATACACTAGAATACACTAGAATATACTTCAATAAACAAGAATATAGCAGAATACAGTAGAATATACCTGAACGTACTTGTATATAGAAGAATAGCCTAGGCTATACCACAATATACTTTAATATAGCAGAATACACAAGAATATACCATGATATACTTGAATATACTAGAATATAGCAAAATACACCACGATATACCAGAATATACTTGAATACACTAGAATATAGCAAAATACACCAGATTATACCAGAATATACTTGAATAAACAAGAATATAGCAGAATACAGTAGAATATACCTGAATATACTTGTATATAGAAGAATAGCCTAGGCTATACCACAATAAACTTTAATATAGCAGAATACACTATAATATACCAGAATATACTTGAATAAGCAAGAATATAGCAGAATACAGTAGAATATACCTGAATATATTTGTATATAGAAGAATAGCCTAGGCTATACCACAATTAGCTTTAATATAGCAAAATACACCAGATTATACCAGAATATACTTGAATATACTAGAATATAGCAGAATACACTAGAATATAGCAGAATATACTTGATTATACTAGAATGTAGCAAAATACACTAGAACATACTAGAATACACTAGAATATACTAGAATATACTTGACTATACTTGAATATAGCAGAATACACAAGAATATACCATGATATACTTGAATATACTAGAATATAGCAAAATACACCACGATATACCAGAACATACTTGAATACACTAGAATATAGCAAAATACACCAGATTATACCAGAATATACTTCAATAAACAAGAATATAGCAGAATACAGTAGAATATACCTGAATATACTTGTATATAGAAGAATAGCCTAGGCTATACCACAATATACTTTAATATAGCAGAATACACAAGAATATACCATGATATACTTGAATATACTAGAATATAGCAAAATACACCACGATATACCAGAATATACTTGAATACACTAGAATATAGCAAAATACACCAGATTATACCAGAATATACTTGAATAAACAAGAATATAGCAGAATACAGTAGAATATACATGAATATACATGTATATAGAAGAATAGCCTAGGCTATACCACAATAAACTTTAATATAGCAGAATACACTAGAATATACCATGATATACTTGAATATATTAGAATATAGCAAAATACACCAGGATATACCAGAATATACTTGAATAAACAAGAATATAGCAGAATACAGTAGAATATACCTGAATATACTTGTATATAGAAGAATAGCCTAGGCTATACCACAATAAACTTTAATATAGCAGAATACACTATAATATACCAGAATATACTTGAATAAACAAGAATATAGCAGAATACAGTAGAATATACCTGAATATATTTGTATATAGAAGAATAGCCTAGGCTATACCACAATTAGCTTTAATATAGCAAAATACACCAGATTATACCAGAATATACTTGAATATACCTAGAATATAGCAGAATACACTAGAATATAGCAGAATATACTTGATTATACTAGAATGTAGCAAAATACACTAAGAACATACTAGAATACACTAGAATATACTAGAATATACTTGACTATATTTGAATATAGCAGAATAACACAAGAATATACCATGATATACTTGAATATACTAGAATATAGCAAAATACACCACGATATACCAGAACATACTTGAAATACACTAGAAATATAGCAAAAATACACCAGATTATACCAGAATAACTTCAATAAACAAGAATATAGCAGAATACAAGTAGAATATACCTGAATATTACTTGTATATAAGAAGAATAGCCTAGGCTATACCACAATATACTTTAAATATAGCAGAATACACAAGAATATACCATTACATGAAATACTTGAACTATACTAGAATATAGCAAAATACACCACGATATACCAGAATATACTTGAAATACACTAGAATATAGCAAAATACACCAGATTATACCAGAATATACTTGAATAAACAAGAATATAGCAGAATACAGTAGAAATATACCTGAATTATACTTGTATATAGAAGAATAGTCTAGGCTATATCACAATAAACATTTAATATAGCAGAATACACTAGAATATATACCATGAATATAACTTGAATATACTAGAATATAGCAAAAATACACCACGATATATAACCAGAATATACTTGAATACACTAGAATATAGCAAAACTACACCAGATTATACCAGAATATACTTGAATAAACAAGAATATAGCAGAATACAGTAGAATATACCTGAATATATTTGTATAGAAAGAATAGCCTAGGCTATACCACAATTAGCTTTAATATAGCAAAATACACCAGATTATACCAGAATATACTTGAATATACTAGAATATAGGCAGAATACACTAGAATATAGCAGAATATACTTGATTATACTAGAATGTAGCAAAATAGCACTAGAACATACTAGAATACACTAGAATATACTAGAATATACTTGACTTATACTTGAATATAGCAGAATACACAAGAATATACCATGATATACTTGAATATACTAGAATATAGCAAAATACACCACGATATACCAGAACATACTTGAATACACTAGAATATAGCAAAATACACCAGATTATACCAGAATATACTTCAATAAACAAGAATATAGCAGAATACAGTAGAAATATACACTGAATATACTTGTATATAGAAGAAATAGCCTAGGCTATACCACAATAAACTTTAATATAGCAGAAATACACTAGAATATACCAGAATATACTTGAATATACTAGAATATTAGCAGAATACACTAGAATATCTCGAATATACTTGAATATAGCAGAATATTCTTGATTATACTAGAATGTAGCAAAATACACTAGAACATACTAGAATACTCAAGAATATACTAGAATATACTTGACTATACTTGAATATAGCAGAATACACAAGAATATACCATGATATACTTGAATATATGAGAATATAGCAAAAAGACACCAGGATATACCAGAATATACTTGAATACACTAGAATATTGCAAAATACACCTAGATTATACCAGAATATACTTGAACATACTATTGGTAAACCAGAATAGCCTAGGATATACCAGAATATACTTGAATACACTAGAATATAGCAAAAATACACCAGATTATACCAGAATATACTTGAATAAACAAAGAATATAGCAGAATACAGTAGAATATACCTGAATATACTTGTATTATAGAAGAATAGCCTAGGCTATACCACAATAAACTTTAATATAGCAGAATACACTAGAATATACCAGAATACACTTGAATAAACAAGAATATAGCAGAATACACTAGAAAATACGCATGATATACTTTGAATATAACAGTATATAGCAGAATAGCCGATGATATACAAGAATATATTTGAATACACTAGAATATAGCAAAATACACCAGGATATACCATAATATACTTGAATACACTAGAATATATCAGAATACACTAGAATATACTTAGAATATATCAGAATACACTAGAAATATACTAGAATATACTTGAATAAACAAGAATATAGCAGAATACAGTAGAAATATACATGAATATACATGTATATATAGAAGAATAGCCTAGGCTATACCACAATAAACTTTAATATAGCAGAATACACTAGAATATACCATGATATACTTGAATATATTAGAATATAGCAAAATACACCAGGATATACCAGAATATACTTGAATAAACAAGAATATAGCAGAATACAGTAGAATATACCTGAATATACTTGTATATAGAAGAATAGCCTAGGGCTATACACACAAATAAACTTTAATATAGCAGAATACACTATAATATACCAGAATATACTTGAATAAACAAGAATATAGCAGAATACAGTAGAATATACCTGAATATATTTGTATAATAGAAGAATAGCCTAGGCTATACCACAATTAACTTTAATATAGCAAAATACACCAGATTATACCAGAATATACTTGAATATACTAGAATATAGCAGAATACACTAGAATATAGCAGAATATACTTGATTATACTAGAATGTAGCAAAAATACACTAGAACATACTAGAATACACTAGAATATACTAGAATATACTTGACTATATTTGAATATAGCAGAATACACAAGAATATACCATGATATACTTGAATATACTAGAATATAGCAAAATACACCACGATATACCAGAACATACTTGAATCCACTAGAATATAGCAAAATTACACCAGATTATACCAGAATATACTTCAATAAACAAGAATATAGCAGAATACAGTAGAATATACCTGAATATACTTGTATATAGAAGAATAGCCTAGGGCTATACCACAAAATACTTTAATATAGCAGAATACACAAGAATATACCATGATATACTTGAATATACTAGAATATAGCAAAAATACACCACGATATACCAGAATATACTTGAATACACTAGAATATAGCAAAATACACCAGATTATACCAGAATATACTTGAATAATCAAGAATATAGGCAGAATACAGTAGAATATACCTTTGAATATACTTGTATATAGAAGAATAGTCTAGGCTATATCACAATAAACATTTAATATAGCAGAATACACTAGAATATACTAGAATATACTTGAATAAAGAAGAATATGCAGAATACAGCAGAATATACCTGAATATACTTGTATATAGAAAGAATAGCCTAGGCTATACCACAATATACTTTAATATTGCAGAATACACTAGAATATACCAGAATATACTTGAATATTACTAGAATATAGCAGAGTACACTAGAATATCCTCGAATATACTTTGAATATAGCAGAATATTCTTGATTATACTAGAAATGTAGCAAAATACACTGAGAACATACTAGAATACACAAGAATATACTAGAATATACTTGACTATACTTGAATATAGGAGAATACACAAGAATATACCATGATATACTTGAATATATTAGAATAATAGCAGAATACACTATAATATACCAGAATATACTTGAATAAACAAGAATATAGCAGAATACAGTAGAATATACCTGAATATATTTGTATATAGAAGAATAGCCTAGGCTATACCACAATTAGCTTTAATATAGCAAAATACACCAGATTATACCAGAATATACTTGAATATACCTAGAATATAGCAGAATACACTAGAATTATAGCAGAATATACTTTGATTATACTAGAATGTAGCAAAATATACTAGAACATTACTAGATATACACTAGAATATACTAGAAATAACTTGAATAAAACAAGAATATAGCAGAATACAGTAGAATATACCTGAATATATTTGTATAGTAGAAGAATAGGCCTAGGCTATACCACAATTAACTTTAATATAGGCAAAATACACCAGAATTATACCAGAATATACTTGAATATACTAGAATATAGCAGAATACACTAGAAAGTACCATGATATACTTGAATATAACAGTATATAGCAGAATAGCCGATGATATACCAGAATATATTTGAATACACTAGAATATAGCAAAATACACCAGGATATACCAGAAATATACTTGAATATACTAGAATATAGCAGAATACACTAGAATATACTAGAATATACTTCAATAAACAAGAATATAGCAGAATACAGTAGAATATACCTGAACGTACTTGTTGATATATAGAAGATTAGCCTAGGCTATACCACAATATACTTTAATATAGCAGAATTACACAAGAATATACCATGATATACCTTGAATATACTAGAATATAGCAAAATACACCACGATATACCAGAATATACTTGAATACACTAGAATATAGCAAAATACACACCAGATTATACCAGAATATACTTGAATAAAACAAGAATATAGCAGAATACAGTAGAATATACCTGAATATACTTGTATAGTAGAAGAATTAGCCCTAGGCTATAATATACCTGAATATATTTGTATATAGAAGAATAGCCTAGGCTATACCACAATTAGCTTTAATATAGCAAAATACACCAGATTATACCAGAATATACTTGAATATACTAGAATATAGCAGAATACACTAGAATATAGCAGAATATACTTGATTATACTAGAATGTAGCAAAATACACTAGAACATACTAGAATACACTAGAATATACTAGAATATACTTGACTATACTTGAATATAGCAGAATACACAAGAATATACCATGATATACTTGAATATACTAGAATATAGCAAAATACACCACGATATACCAGAACATACTTGAATACACTAGAATATAGCAAAATACACCAGATTATACCAGAATACACTTCAATAAACAAGAATATAGCAGAATACAGTAGAATATACCTGAATATACTTGTATATAGAAGAATAGCCTAGGCTATACCACAATTAGCTTTAATATAGCAAAATACACCAGATTATACCAGAATATACTTGAATATACTAGAATATAGCAGAATACACTAGAATATAGCAGAATATACTTGATTATACTAGAATGTAGCAAAATATACTAGAACATACTAGAATACACTAGAATATACTAGAATATACTTGACTATACTTGAATATAGCAGAATACACAAGAATATACCATGATATACTTGAATATACTAGAATATAGCAAAATACACCACGATATACCAGAACATACTTGAATACACTAGAATATAGCAAAATACACCAGATTATACCAGAATATACTTCAATAAACAAGAATATAGCAGAATACAGTAGAATATACCTGAATATACTTGTATATAGAAGAATAGCCTAGGCTATACCACAATATACTTTAATATAGCAGAATACACAAGAATATACCATGATATACTTGAATATACTAGAATATAGCAAAATACACCACGATATACCAGAATATACTTGAATACACTAGAATATAGCAAAATACACCAGATTATACCAGAATATACTTGAATAAACAAGAATATAGCAGAATACAGTAGAATATACCTGAATATACTTGTATATAGAAGAATAGTCTAGGCTATATCACAATAAACATTAATATAGCAGAATACACTAGAATATACTAGAATATACTTGAATAAAGAAGAATATAGCAGAATACAGCAGAATATACCTGAATATACTTGTATATAGAAGAATAGCCTAGGCTATACCACAATATACTTTAATATTGCAGAATACACTAGAATATACCAGAATATACTTGAATATACCAGAATATAGCAGAGTACACTAGAATATCCTCGAATATACTTGAATATAGCAGAATATTCTTGATTATACTAGAATGTAGCAAAATACACTAGAACATACTAGAATACACAAGAATATACTAGAATATACTTGACTATACTTGAATATAGGAGAATACACAAGAATATACCATGATATACTTGAATATATTAGAATATAGCTAAATACACCAGGATATACCAGAATATACTTGAATAAACAAGAATATAGCAGAATACAGTAGAATATACCTGAATATACTTGTATATAGAAGAATAGCCTAGGCTATACCACAATAAACTTTAATATAGCAGAATACACTATAATATACCAAAATATACTTGAATAAACAAGAATATAGCAGAATACAGTAGAATATACCTGAATATATTTGTATATAGAAGAATAGCCTAGGCTATACCACAATTAGCTTTAATATAGCAAAATACACCAGATTATACCAGAATATACTTGAATATACTAGAATATAGCAGAATACACTAGAATATAGCAGAATATACTTGATTATACTAGAATGTAGCAAAATATACTAGAACATACTAGAATACACTAGAATATACTAGAATATACTTGACTATACTTGAATATAGCAGAACACACAAGAATATACCATGATATACTTGAATATACTAGAATATAGCAAAATACACCACGATATACCCGAACATACTTGAATACACTAGAATATAGCAAAATACACCAGATTATACCAGAATATACTTCAATAAACAAAAATATAGCAGAATACAGTAGAATATACCTGAATATACTTGTATATAGAAGAATAGCCTAGGCTATACCACAATATACTTTAATATAGCAGAATACACAAGAATATACCATGATATACTTGAATATACTAGAATATAGCAAAATACACCACGATATACCAGAATATACTTGAATACACTAGTATATAGCAAAATACACCAGATTATACCAGAATATACTTGAATAAACAAGAATATAGCAGAATACAGTAGAATATACCTGAATATACTTGTATATAGAAGAATAGCCTAGGCTATACCATAATATACTTTAATATAGCAGAATACACAAGAATATACCATGATATACTTGAATATACTAGAATATAGCAAAATACACCACGATATACCAGAATATACTTGAATACACTAGAATATAGCAAAATACACCAGATTATACCAGAATATACTTGAATAAACAAGAATATAGCAGAATACAGTAGAATATACCTGAATATATTTGTATATAGAAGAATAGCCTAGGCTATACCACAATTAGCTTTAATATAGCAAAATACACCAGATTATACCAGAATATACTTGAATATACTAGAATATAGCAGAATACACTAGAATATAGCAGAATATACTTGATTATACTAGAATGTAGCAAAATATACTAGAACATACTAGAATACACTAGAATATACTAGAATATACTTGAATAAACAAGAATATAGCAGAATACAGTAGAATATACCTGAATATATTTGTATATAGAAGAATAGCCTAGGCTATACCACAATTAACTTTAATATAGCAAAATACACCAGATTATACCAGAATATACTTGAATATACTAGAATATAGCAGAATACACTAGAAAGTACCATGATATACTTGAATATAACAGTATATAGCAGAATAGCCGATGATATACCAGAATATATTTGAATACACTAGAATATAGCAAAATACACCAGGATATACCAGAATATACTTGAATATACTAGAATATAGCAGAATACACTAGAATATACTAGAATATACTTCAATAAACAAGAATATAGCAGAATACAGTAGAATATACCTGAACGTACTTGTATATAGAAGAATAGCCTAGGCTATACCACAATATACTTTAATATAGCAGAATACACAAGAATATACCATGATATACTTGAATATACTAGAATATAGCAAAATACACCACGATATACCAGAATATACTTGAATACACTAGAATATAGCAAAATACACCAGATTATACCAGAATATACTTGAATAAACAAGAATATAGCAGAATACAGTAGAATATACCTGAATATACTTGTATATAGAAGAATAGCCTAGGCTATACCACAATAAACTTTAATATAGCAGAATACACTATAATATACCAGAATATACTTGAATAAGCAAGAATATAGCAGAATACAGTAGAATATACCTGAATATATTTGTATATAGAAGAATAGCCTAGGCTATACCACAATTAGCTTTAATATAGCAAAATACACCAGATTATACCAGAATATACTTGAATATACTAGAATATAGCAGAATACACTAGAATATAGCAGAATATACTTGATTATACTAGAATGTAGCAAAATACACTAGAACATACTAGAATACACTAGAATATACTAGAATATACTTGACTATACTTGAATATAGCAGAATACACAAGAATATACCATGATATACTTGAATATACTAGAATATAGCAAAATACACCACGATATACCAGAACATACTTGAATACACTAGAATATAGCAAAATACACCAGATTATACCAGAATACACTTCAATAAACAAGAATATAGCAGAATACAGTAGAATATACCTGAATATACTTGTATATAGAAGAATAGCCTAGGCTATACCACAATTAGCTTTAATATAGCAAAATACACCAGATTATACCAGAATATACTTGAATATACTAGAATATAGCAGAATACACTAGAATATAGCAGAATATACTTGATTATACTAGAATGTAGCAAAATATACTAGAACATACTAGAATACACTAGAATATACTAGAATATACTTGACTATACTTGAATATAGCAGAATACACAAGAATATACCATGATATACTTGAATATACTAGAATATAGCAAAATACACCACGATATACCAGAACATACTTGAATACACTAGAATATAGCAAAATACACCAGATTATACCAGAATATACTTCAATAAACAAGAATATAGCAGAATACAGTAGAATATACCTGAATATACTTGTATATAGAAGAATAGCCTAGGCTATACCACAATATACTTTAATATAGCAGAATACACAAGAATATACCATGATATACTTGAATATACTAGAATATAGCAAAATACACCACGATATACCAGAATATACTTGAATACACTAGAATATAGCAAAATACACCAGATTATACCAGAATATACTTGAATAAACAAGAATATAGCAGAATACAGTAGAATATACCTGAATATACTTGTATATAGAAGAATAGTCTAGGCTATATCACAATAAACATTAATATAGCAGAATACACTAGAATATACTAGAATATACTTGAATAAAGAAGAATATAGCAGAATACAGCAGAATATACCTGAATATACTTGTATATAGAAGAATAGCCTAGGCTATACCACAATATACTTTAATATTGCAGAATACACTAGAATATACCAGAATATACTTGAATATACCAGAATATAGCAGAGTACACTAGAATATCCTCGAATATACTTGAATATAGCAGAATATTCTTGATTATACTAGAATGTAGCAAAATACACTAGAACATACTACAATACACAAGAATATACTAGAATATACTTGACTATACTTGAATATAGGAGAATACACAAGAATATACCATGATATACTTGAATATATTAGAATATAGCTAAATACACCAGGATATACCAGAATATACTTGAATAAACAAGAATATAGCAGAATACAGTAGAATATACCTGAATATACTTGTATATAGAAGAATAGCCTAGGCTATACCACAATAAACTTTAATATAGCAGAATACACTATAATATACCAAAATATACTTGAATAAACAAGAATATAGCAGAATACAGTAGAATATACCTGAATATATTTGTATATAGAAGAATAGCCTAGGCTATACCACAATTAGCTTTAATATAGCAAAATACACCAGATTATACCAGAATATACTTGAATATACTAGAATATAGCAGAATACACTAGAATATAGCAGAATATACTTGATTATACTAGAATGTAGCAAAATATACTAGAACATACTAGAATACACTAGAATATACTAGAATATACTTGACTATACTTGAATATAGCAGAACACACAAGAATATACCATGATATACTTGAATATACTAGAATATAGCAAAATACACCACGATATACCAGAACATACTTGAATACACTAGAATATAGCAAAATACACCAGATTATACCAGAATATACTTCAATAAACAAAAATATAGCAGAATACAGTAGAATATACCTGAATATACTTGTATATAGAAGAATAGCCTAGGCTATACCACAATATACTTTAATATAGCAGAATACACAAGAATATACCATGATATACTTGAATATACTAGAATATAGCAAAATACACCACGATATACCAGAATATACTTGAATACACTAGAATATAGCAAAATACACCAGATTATACCAGAATATACTTGAATAAACAAGAATATAGCAGAATACAGTAGAATATACCTGAATATACTTGTATATAGAAGAATAGCCTAGGCTATACCATAATATACTTTAATATAGCAGAATACACAAGAATATACCATGATATACTTGAATATACTAGAATATAGCAAAATACACCACGATATACCAGAATATACTTGAATACACTAGAATATAGCAAAATACACCAGATTATACCAGAATATACTTGAATAAACAAGAATATAGCAGAATACAGTAGAATATACCTGAATATACTTGTATATAGAAGAATAGCCTAGGCTATACCACAATAAACTTTAATATAGCAGAATACACTATAATATACCAGAATATACTTGAATAAGCAAGAATATAGCAGAATACAGTAGAATATACCTGAATATATTTGTATATAGAAGAATAGCCTAGGCTATACCACAATTAGCTTTAATATAGCAAAATACACCAGATTATACCAGAATATACTTGAATATACTAGAATATAGCAGAATACACTAGAATATAGCAGAATATACTTGATTATACTAGAATGTAGCAAAATACACTAGAACATACTAGAATACACTAGAATATACTAGAATATACTTGACTATACTTGAATATAGCAGAATACACAAGAATATACCATGATATACTTGAATATACTAGAATATAGCAAAATACACCACGATATACCAGAACATACTTGAATACACTAGAATATAGCAAAATACACCAGATTATACCAGAATACACTTCAATAAACAAGAATATAGCAGAATACAGTAGAATATACCTGAATATACTTGTATATAGAAGAATAGCCTAGGCTATACCACAATTAGCTTTAATATAGCAAAATACACCAGATTATACCAGAATATACTTGAATATACTAGAATATAGCAGAATACACTAGAATATAGCAGAATATACTTGATTATACTAGAATGTAGCAAAATATACTAGAACATACTAGAATACACTAGAATATACTAGAATATACTTGACTATACTTGAATATAGCAGAATACACAAGAATATACCATGATATACTTGAATATACTAGAATATAGCAAAATACACCACGATATACCAGAACATACTTGAATACACTAGAATATAGCAAAATACACCAGATTATACCAGAATATACTTCAATAAACAAGAATATAGCAGAATACAGTAGAATATACCTGAATATACTTGTATATAGAAGAATAGCCTAGGCTATACCACAATATACTTTAATATAGCAGAATACACAAGAATATACCATGATATACTTGAATATACTAGAATATAGCAAAATACACCACGATATACCAGAATATACTTGAATACACTAGAATATAGCAAAATACACCAGATTATACCAGAATATACTTGAATAAACAAGAATATAGCAGAATACAGTAGAATATACCTGAATATACTTGTATATAGAAGAATAGCCTAGGCTATACCACAATAAACTTTAATATAGCAGAATACACTAGAATATACCAGAATATACTTGAATAAACAAGAATATAGCAGAATACAGTAGAATATACCTGAATATATTTGTATATAGAAGAATAGCCTAGGCTATACCACAATTAGCTTTAATATAGCAAAATACACCAGATTATACCAGAATATACTTGAATATACTAGAATATAGCAGAATACACTAGAATATAGCAGAATATACTTGATTATACTAGAATGTAGCAAAATACACTAGAACATACTAGAATACACTAGAATATACCAGAATATACTTGACTATACTTGAATATAGCAGAATACACAAGAATATACCATGATATACTTGAATATACTAGAATATAGCAAAATACACCACGATATACCAGAACATACTTGAATACACTAGAATATAGCAAAATACACCAGATTATACCAGAATATACTTCAATAAACAAGAATATAGCAGAATACAGTAGAATATACCTGAATATACTTGTATATAGAAGAATAGCCTAGGTTATACCACAATAAACTTTAATATAGCAGAATACACTAGAATATACCAGAATATACTTGAATATACTAGAATATAGCAGAATACACTAGAATATCCTCGAATATACTTGAATATAGCAGAATATTCTTGATTATACTAGAATGTAGCAAAATACACTAGAACATACTAGAATACTCAAGAATATACTAGAATATACTTGACTATACTTGAATATAGCAGAATACACAAGAATATACCATGATATACTTGAATATATGAGAATATAGCAAAAGACACCAGGATATACCAGAATATACTTGAATACACTAGAATATTGCAAAATACACCAGATTATACCAGAATATACTTGAACATACTATTGTAAACCAGAATAGCCTAGGATATACCAGAATATACTTGAATACACTAGAATATAGCAAAATACACCAGATTATACCAGAATATACTTGAATAAACAAGAATATAGCAGAATACAGTAGAATATACCTGAATATACTTGTATATAGAAGAATAGCCTAGGCTATACCACAATAAACTTTAATATAGCAGAATACACTAGAATATACCAGAATACACTTGAATAAACAAGAATATAGCAGAATACACTAGAAAATACCATGATATACTTGAATATAACAGTATATAGCAGAATAGCCGATGATATACAAGAATATATTTGAATACACTAGAATATAGCAAAATACACCAGGATATACCATAATATACTTGAATACACTAGAATATATCAGAATACACTAGAGTATACTAGAATATATCAGAATACACTAGAATATACTAGAATATACTTGAATAAACAAGAATATAGCAGAATACAGTAGAATATACCTGAATATACTTGTATATAGAAGAATAGCCTAGGCTATACCACAATAAACTTTAATATAGCAGAATACACTAGAATATACCATGATATACTTGAATATATTAGAATATAGCAAAATACACCAGGATATACCAGAATATACTTGAATAAACAAGAATATAGCAGAATACAGTAGAATATACCTGAATATACTTGTATATAGAAGAATAGCCTAGGCTATACCACAATAAACTTTAATATAGCAGAATACACTATAATATACCAGAATATACTTGAATAAACAAGAATATAGCAGAATACAGTAGAATATACCTGAATATATTTGTATATAGAAGAATAGCCTAGGCTATACCACAATTAGCTTTAATATAGCAAAATACACCAGATTATACCAGAATATACTTGAATATACTAGAATATAGCAGAATACACTAGAATATCCTCGAATATACTTGAATATAGCAGAATATACTTGATTATACTAGAATGTAGCAAAATACACTAGAACATACTAGAATACAATGGAATATACTAGAATATACTTGACTATACTTGGATATAGCAGAATACACAAGATTATACCAGAATACACTTCAATAAACAAGAATATAGCAGAATACACAAGGATATACCATGATATACTTGAATATATTAGAATATAGCAAAATACACCAGGATATACCAGAATATATTTGAATACACTAGAATATAGCAAAATACACCAGATTATACCAGAATATACTTGAATAAACAAGAATATAGCAGAATACAGTAGAATATACCTGAATATACTTGTATATAGAAGAATAGCCTAGGCTATACCACAATAAACTTTAATATAGCAGAATACACTAGAATATACCAGAATATACTTGAATAAACAAGAATATAGCAGAATACACTAGAAAATACCATGATATACTTGAATATAACAGTATATAGCAGAATAGCCGATGATATACCAGAATATATTTGAATACACTAGAATATAGCAAAATACACCAGGATATACCATAATATACTTGAATACACTAGAATATAGCAAAATACACCAGGTGTTACCAGAATATACTTGAATATACTAGAATATAGCAGAATACACTAGAATATACTAGAATATACTTCAATAAACAAGAATATAGCAGAATACAGTGGAATATCCCTGAATATATTTGTATATAGAAGAATAGCCTAGGCTATACCACAATAAATTTTAATATAACAGAATACACTATAATATACCAGAATATACTTGAATAAACAAGAATATAGCAGAATACAGTAGAATATACCTGAATATATTTGTATATAGAAGAATAGCCTAGGCTATACCACAATTAGCTTTAATATAGCAAAATACACCAGATTATACCAGAATATACTTGAATATACTAGAATATAGCAGAATACACTAGAATATCCTCGAATATACTTGAATATAGCAGAATATACTTGATTATACTAGAATGTAGCAAAATACACTAGAACATACTAGAATACAATGGAATATACTAGAATATACGTGACTATACTTGGATATAGCAGAATACACAAGATTATACCAGAATATACTTCAATAAACAAGAATATAGCAGAATACACAAGGATATACCATGATATACTTGAATATATTAGAATATAGCAAAATACACCAGGATATACCAGAATATATTTGAATACACTAGAATGTAGCAAAATACACCAGATTATACCAGAATATACTTGAATAAACAAGAATATAGCAGAATACAGTAGAATATACCTGAATATACTTGTATATAGAAGAATAGCCTAGGCTATACCACAATAAACTTTAATATAGCAGAATACACTAGAATATACCAGAATATACTTGAATAAACAAGAATATAGCAGAATACACTAGAAAATACCATTATATACTTGAATATAACAGTATATAGCAGAATAGCTGATGATATACCAGAATATATTTGAATACACTAGAATATAGCAAAATACACCAGGATATACCATAATATACTTGAATACACTAGAATATAGCAAAATACACCAGGTGTTACCAGAATATACTTGAATATACTAGAATATAGCAGAATACACTAGAATATACTAGAATATACTTCAATAAACAAGAATATAGCAGAATACAGTAGAATATACCTGAATATATTTGTATATAGAAGAATAGCCTAGGCTATACCACAATTAGCTTTAATATAGCAAAATACACCAGATTATACCAGAATATACTTGAATATACTAGAATATAGCAGAATACACTAGAATATCCTCGAATATACTTGAATATAGCAGAATATACTTGATTATACTAGAATGTAGCAAAATACACTAGAACATACTAGAATACAATGGAATATACTAGAATATACTTGACTATACTTGGATATAGCAGAATACACAAGATTATACCAGAATATACTTCAATAAACAAGAATATAGTAGAATACACAAGGATATACCATGATATACTTGAATATATTAGAATATAGCAAAATACACCAGGATATACCAGAATATATTTGAATACACTAGAATATAGCAAAATACACCAGATTATACCAGAATATACTTGAATAAACAAGAATATAGCAGAATACAGTAGAATATACCTGAATATACTTGTATATAGAAGAATAGCCTAGGCTATACCACAATAAACTTTAATATAGCAGAATACACTAGAATATACCAGAATATACTTGAATAAACAAGAATATAGCAGAATACACTAGAAAATACCATGATATACTTGAATATAACAGTATATAGCAGAATAGCCGATGATATACCAGAATATATTTGAATACACTAGAATATAGCAAAATACACCAGGATATACCATAATATACTTGAATACACTAGAATATAGCAAAATACACCAGGTGTTACCAGAATATACTTGAATATACTAGAATATAGCAGAATACACTAGAATATACTAGAATATACTTCAATAAACAAGAATATAGCAGAATACAGTAGAATATCCCTGAATATACTTGTATATAGAAGAATAGCCTAGGCTATACCACAATAAACTTTAATATAGCAAAATACACCAGATTACACCAGAATATACTTGAATATACTAGAATATAGCAGAATACACTAGAATATACTAGAATATACTTGAATAAACAAGAATATAGCAGAATACAGTAGAATATACCTGAATATAGTTGTATATAGAAGAATAGCCTAGGCTATACCACAATATACTTTAACATAGCAGAATACACCAGAATATACCAGAATATACTTGAATAAACAAGAATATAGCAGAATACACTAGAAAATATCATGATATACTTGAATATACTAGAATATAGCAAAATACACCACGATATACCAGAATATACTTGAATACACTAGAATATAGCAAAATACACCAGATTATACCAGAATATACTTCAATAAACAAGAATATAGCAGAATACAGTAGAATATACCTGAATATACTTGTATATAGAAGAATAGCCTAGGCTATACCACAATAAACTTTAATATAGCAGAATACACTAGAATATACCATGATATACTTGAATATATTAGAATATAGCAAAATACACCAGGATATACCAGAATATACTTGAATAAACAAGAATATAGCAGAATACAGTAGAATATACCTGAATATACTTGTATATAGAAGAATAGCCTAGGCTATACCACAATAAACTTTAATATAGCAGAATACACTATAATATACCAGAATATACTTGAATAAACAAGAATATAGCAGAATACAGTAGAATATACCTGAATATATTTGTATATAGAAGAATAGCCTTGGCTATACCACAATTAGCTTTAATATAGCAAAATACACCAGATTATACCAGAATATACTTGAATATACTAGAATATAGCAGAATACACTAGAATATCCTCGAATATACTTGAATATAGCAGAATATACTTGATTATACAAGAATGTAGCAAAATACACTAGAACATACTAGAATACAATGGAATATACTAGAATATACTTGACTATACTTGAATATAGCAGGATACACAAGAATATACCATGATATACTTGAATATACTAGAATATAGCAAAATACACCACGATATACCAGAATATACTTGAATACACTAGAATATAGCAAAATACACCAGATTATACCAGAATATACTTCAATAAACAAGAATATAGCAGAATACAGTAGAATATACCTGAATATACTTGTATATAGAAGAATAGCCTAGGCTATACCACAATATACTTTAATATAGCAGAATACACAAGAATATACCAGAATATACTTGAATATACCAGAATATAGCAGAATACACTAGAAAATACCATGATATACTTGAATATAACAGTATATAGCAGAATAGCCGATGATATACCAGAATATATTTGAATACACTAGAATATAGCAAAATACACCAGGATATACCAGAATATACTTGAATATACTAGAATATAGCAGAATACACTAGAATATACTAGAATATACTTCAATAAACAAGAATATAGCAGAATACACAAGAATATACCATGATATACTTGAATATACTAGAATATAGCAAAATACACCAGGATATACCAGAATATACTTGAATACACTAGAATATAGCAAAATACACCAGATTATACCAGAATATACTTGAACATACTATTGTAAACCAGAATAGCCAAGGATATACCAGAATATACTTGAATACACTAGAATATAGCAAAATACACCAGATTATACCAGAATATACTTGAACATACTATTGTAAACCAGAATAGCCTAGGATATACCAGAATATACTTGAATACACTAGAATATAGCAAAATACACCAGATTATACCAGAATATACTTGAACATACTATTGTAAACCAGAATAGCCTAGGATATACCAGAATATACTTGAATTCCCTAGAATATAGCAAAATACACCAGATTATACCAGAATATACTTGAATAAACAAGAATATAGCAGAATAAAGTAGAATATACCTGAATATACTTGTATATAGAAGAATAGCCTAGGCTATACCACAATAAACTTTAATATAGCAGAATACACTATAATATACCAGAATATACTTGAATAAACAAGAATATAGCAGAATACAGTAGAATATACCTGAATATATTTGTATATAGAAGAATAGCCTAGGCTATACCACAATAAACTTTAATATAGCAAAATACACCAGATTATACCAGAATATACTTGAATATACTAGAATATAGCAGAATACACTAGAATATCCTCGAATATACTTGAATATAGCAGAATATACTTGATTATACTAGAATGTAGCAAAATACACTAGAACATACTAGAATACAATGGAATATACTAGAATATACTTGACTATACTTGAATATAGCAGAATACACAAAGATATACCATGATATACTTGAATATATTAGAATATAGCAAAATACACCAGGATATACCAGAATATACTTGAATACACTAGAATATAGCAAAATACACCAGATTATACCAGAATATACTTGAATAAACAAGAATATAGCAGAATACAGTAGAATATACCTGAATATACTTGTATATAGAAGAATAGCCTAGGCTATACCACAATAAACTTTAATATAGCAGAATACACTAGAATATACCAGAATATACTTGAATAAACAAGAATATAGCAGAATACACTAGAAAATACCATGATATACTTGAATATAACAGTATATAGCAGAATAGCCGATGATATACCAGAATATATTTGAATACACTAGAATATAGCAAAATACACCAGGATATACCAGAATATACTTGAATATACTAGAATATAGCAGAATACACTAGAATATACTAGAATATACTTCAATAAACAAGAATATAGCAGAATACACAAGAATATACCATGATATACTTGAATATACTAGAATATAGCAAAATACACCAGGATATACCAGAATATACTTGAACATACTATTGTAAACCAGAATAGCCTAGGATATACCAGAATATACTTGAATACACTAGAATATAGCAAAATACACCAGATTATACCAGAATATACTTGAACATACTATTGTAAACCAGAATAGCCTAGGATATACCAGAATATACTTGAATACACTAGAATATAGCAAAATACACCAGATTATACCAGAATATACTTGAACATACTATTGTAAACCAGAATAGCCTAGGATATACCAGAATATACTTGAATTCCCTAGAATATAGCAAAATACACCAGATTATACCAGAATATACTTGAATAAACA
>NW_027489682.1:27500-29337 GCF_050948215.1 Halictus rubicundus | reverse complement strand
TTTTCGACGTGATATCACTGTAATATAGACGGTTTCTAACAATATATATCATAACACCAAACTCGCTACAATTATTATTTATCGAGTTATTAGCAAATAATGGACGGATGTGCTACTCCGTCGGACGTTCGACGAAAATTTTTCTAAGTCCCACCGCCAAGAGGAAACTTTTTCCCTATCGGTCCTAGACGATTTTCGACGTGATATCACTGTAATATAGACGGTTTCTAACAATATATATCATAACACCAAACTCGCTACAATTATTATTTATCGAGTTATTAGCAAATAATGGACGGATGTGCTACTCCGTCGACAAAACTCTGGAAATTTTTCTAAGTCCCACCGCCAAGAGGAAACTTTTTCCCTATCGGTCCTAGACGATTTTCGACGTGATATCACTGTAATATAGACGGTTTCTAACAATATATATCATAACACCAAACTCGCTACAATTATTATTTATCGAGTTATTAGCAAATAATGGACGGATGTGCTACTCCGTCGGACGTTCGACGAAAATTTTTCTAAGTCCCACCGCTAAGAGGAAACTTTTTCCGTATCGGTCCTAGACGATTTTCGACGTGATATCACTGTAATATAGACGGTTTCTAACAATATGTATCATAACACCAAACTCGCTACAATTATTATTTATCGAGTTATTAGCAAATAATGGACGGATGTGCTACTCCGTCGACAAAACTCTGGAAATTTTTCTAAGTCCCACCGCCAAGAGGAAACTTTTTCCCTATCGGTCCTAGACGATTTTCGACGTGATATCACTGTAATATAGACGGTTTCTAACAATATATATCATAACACCAAACTCGCTACAATTATTATTTATCGAGTTATTAGCAAATAATGGACGGATGTGCTACTCCGTCGGACGTTCGACGAAAATTTTTCTAAGTCCCACCGCCAAGAGGAAACTTTTTCCCTATCGGTCCTAGACGATTTTCGACGTGATATCACTGTAATATAGACGGTTTCTAACAATATATATCATAACACCAAACTCGCTACAATTATTATTTATCGAGTTATTAGCAAATAATGGACGGATGTGCTACTCCGTCGACAAAACTCTGGAAATTTTTCTAAGTCCCACCGCCAAGAGGAAACTTTTTCCCTATCGGTCCTAGACGATTTTCGACGTGATATCACTGTAATATAGACGGTTTCTAACAATATATATCATAACACCAAACTCGCTACAATTATTATTTATCGAGTTATTAGCAAATAATGGACGGATGTGCTACTCCGTCGGACGTTCGACGAAAATTTTTCTAAGTCCCACCGCCAAGAGGAAACTTTTTCCCTATCGGTCCTAGACGATTTTCGACGTGATATCACTGTAATATAGACGGTTTCTAACAATATATATCATAACACCAAACTCGCTACAATTATTATTTATCGAGTTATTAGCAAATAATGGACGGATGTGCTACTCCGTCGACAAAACTCTGGAAATTTTTCTAAGTCCCACCGCCAAGAGGAAACTTTTTCCCTATCGGTCCTAGACGATTTTCGACGTGATATCACTGTAATATAGACGGTTTTCTAACAATATATATCATAACACCAAACTCGCTACAATTATTATTTATCGAGTTATTAGCAAATAATGGACGGATGTGCTACTCCGTCGGACGTTCGACGAAAATTTTTCTAAGTCCCACCGCCAAGAGGAAACTTTTTCCCTATCGGTCCTAGACGATTTTCGACGTGATATCACTGTAATATAGACGGTTTCTAACAATATATATCATAACACCAAACTCGCTACAATTATTATTTATCGAGTTATTAGCAAATAATGGACGGA
>NW_027489682.1:5000-15000 GCF_050948215.1 Halictus rubicundus | reverse complement strand
ACGATTTTCGACGTGATATCACTGTAATATAGACGGTTTCTAACAATATATATCATAACACCAAACTCGCTACAATTATTATTTATCGAGTTATTAGCAAATAATGGACGGATGTGCTACTCCGTCGGACGTTCGACGAAAATTTTTCTAAGTCCCACCGCCAAGAGGAAACTTTTTCCCTATCGGTCCTAGACGATTTTCGACGTGATATCACTGTAATATAGACGGTTTCTAACAATATATATCATAACACCAAACTCGCTACAATTATTATTTATCGAGTTATTAGCAAATAATGGACGGATGTGCTACTCCGTCGACAAAACTCTGGAAATTTTTCTAAGTCCCACCGCCAAGAGGAAACTTTTTCCCTATCGGTCCTAGACGATTTTCGACGTGATATCACTGTAATATAGACGGTTTCTAACAATATATATCATAACACCAAACTCGCTACAATTATTATTTATCGAGTTATTAGCAAATAATGGACGGATGTGCTACTCCGTCGGACGTTCGACGAAAATTTTTCTAAGTCCCACCGCCAAGAGGAAACTTTTTCCGTATCGGTCCTAGACGATTTTCGACGTGATATCACTGTAATATAGACGGTTTCTAACAATATATATCATAACACCAAACTCGCTACAATTATTATTTATCGAGTTATTAGCAAATAATGGACGGATGTGCTACTCCGTCGGACGTTCGACGAAAATTTTTCTAAGTCCCACCGCCAAGAGGAAACTTTTTCCGTATCGGTCCTAGACGATTTTCGACGTGATATCACTGTAATATAGACGGTTTCTAACAATATATATCATAACACCAAACTCGCTACAATTATTATTTATCGAGTTATTAGCAAATAATGGACGGATGTGCTACTCCGTCGGACGTTCGACGAAAATTTTTCTAAGTCCCACCGCCAAGAGGAAACTTTTTCCCTATCGGTCCTAGACGATTTTCGACGTGATATCACTGTAATATAGACGGTTTCTAACAATATATATCATAACACCAAACTCGCTACAATTATTATTTATCGAGTTATTAGCAAATAATGGACGGATGTGCTACTCCGTCGACAAAACTCTGGAAATTTTTCTAAGTCCCACCGCCAAGAGGAAACTTTTTCCCTATCGGTCCTAGACGATTTTCGACGTGATATCACTGTAATATAGACGGTTTCTAACAATATATATCATAACACCAAACTCGCTACAATTATTATTTATCGAGTTATTAGCAAATAATGGACGGATGTGCTACTCCGTCGACAAAACTCTGGAAATTTTTCTAAGTCCCACCGCCAAGAGGAAACTTTTTCCGTATCGGTCCTAGACGATTTTCGACGTGATATCACTGTAATATAGACGGTTTCTAACAATATATATCATAACACCAAACTCGCTACAATTATTATTTATCGAGTTATTAGCAAATAATGGACGGATGTGCTACTCCGTCGGACGTTCGACGAAAATTTTTCTAAGTCCCACCGCCAAGAGGAAACTTTTTCCCTATCGGTCCTAGACGATTTTCGACGTGATATCACTGTAATATAGACGGTTTCTAACAATATATATCATAACACCAAACTCGCTACAATTATTATTCATCGAGTTATTAGCAAATAATGGACGGATGTGCTACTCCGTCGACAAAACTCTGGAAATTTTTCTAAGTCCCACCGCTAAGAGGAAACTTTTTCCGTATCGGTCCTAGACGATTTTCGACGTGATATCACTGTAATATAGACGGTTTCTAACAATATATATCATAACACCAAACTCGCTACAATTATTATTTATCGAGTTATTAGCAAATAATGGACGGATGTGCTACTCCGTCGGACGTTCGACGAAAATTTTTCTAAGTCCCACCGCCAAGAGGAAACTTTTTCCCTATCGGTCCTAGACGATTTTCGACGTGATATCACTGTAATATAGACGGTTTCTAACAATATATATCATAACACCAAACTCGCTACAATTATTATTTATCGAGTTATTAGCAAATAATGGACGGATGTGCTACTCCGTCGACAAAACTCTGGAAATTTTTCTAAGTCCCACCGCCAAGAGGAAACTTTTTCCCTATCGGTCCTAGACGATTTTCGACGTGATATCACTGTAATATAGACGGTTTCTAACAATATATATCATAACACCAAACTCGCTACAATTATTATTTATCGAGTTATTAGCAAATAATGGACGGATGTGCTACTCCGTCGACAAAACTCTGGAAATTTTTCTAAGTCCCACCGCCAAGAGGAAACTTTTTCCCTATCGGTCCTAGACGATTTTCGACGTGATATCACTGTAATATAGACGGTTTCTAACAATATATATCATAACACCAAACTCGCTACAATTATTATTTATCGAGTTATTAGCAAATAATGGACGGATGTGCTACTCCGTCGACAAAACTCTGGAAATTTTTCTAAGTCCCACCGCTAAGAGGAAACTTTTTCCGTATCGGTCCTAGACGATTTTCGACGTGATATCACTGTAATATAGACGGTTTCTAACAATATATATCATAACACCAAACTCGCTACAATTATTATTTATCGAGTTATTAGCAAATAATGGACGGATGTGCTACTCCGTCGGACGTTCGACGAAAATTTTTCTAAGTCCCACCGCCAAGAGGAAACTTTTTCCCTATCGGTCCTAGACGATTTTCGACGTGATATCACTGTAATATAGACGGTTTCTAACAATATATATCATAACACCAAACTCGCTACAATTATTATTTATCGAGTTATTAGCAAATAATGGACGGATGTGCTACTCCGTCGGACGTTCGACGAAAATTTTTCTAAGTCCCACCGCCAAGAGGAAACTTTTTCCCTATCGGTCCTAGACGATTTTCGACGTGATATCACTGTAATATAGACGGTTTCTAACAATATATATCATAACACCAAACTCGCTACAATTATTATTTATCGAGTTATTAGCAAATAATGGACGGATGTGCTACTCCGTCGGACGTTCGACGAAAATTTTTCTAAGTCCCACCGCTAAGAGGAAACTTTTTCCCTATCGGTCCTAGACGATTTTCGACGTGATATCACTGTAATATAGACGGTTTCTAACAATATATATCATAACACCAAACTCGCTACAATTATTATTTATCGAGTTATTAGCAAATAATGGACGGATGTGCTACTCCGTCGACAAAACTCTGGAAATTTTTCTAAGTCCCACCGCTAAGAGGAAACTTTTTCCGTATCGGTCCTAGACGATTTTCGACGTGATATCACTGTAATATAGACGGTTTCTAACAATATATATCATAACACCAAACTCGCTACAATTATTATTTATCGAGTTATTAGCAAATAATGGACGGATGTGCTACTCCGTCGGACGTTCGACGAAAATTTTTCTAAGTCCCACCGCCAAGAGGAAACTTTTTCCCTATCGGTCCTAGACGATTTTCGACGTGATATCACTGTAATATAGACGGTTTCTAACAATATATATCATAACACCAAACTCGCTACAATTATTATTTATCGAGTTATTAGCAAATAATGGACGGATGTGCTACTCCGTCGGACGTTCGACGAAAATTTTTCTAAGTCCCACCGCCAAGAGGAAACTTTTTCCCTATCGGTCCTAGACGATTTTCGACGTGATATCACTGTAATATAGACGGTTTCTAACAATATATATCATAACACCAAACTCGCTACAATTATTATTTATCGAGTTATTAGCAAATAATGGACGGATGTGCTACTCCGTCGACAAAACTCTGGAAATTTTTCTAAGTCCCACCGCCAAGAGGAAACTTTTTCCCTATCGGTCCTAGACGATTTTCGACGTGATATCACTGTAATATAGACGGTTTCTAACAATATATATCATAACACCAAACTCGCTACAATTATTATTTATCGAGTTATTAGCAAATAATGGACGGATGTGCTACTCCGTCGACAAAACTCTGGAAATTTTTCTAAGTCCCACCGCCAAGAGGAAACTTTTTCCCTATCGGTCCTAGACGATTTTCGACGTGATATCACTGTAATATAGACGGTTTCTAACAATATATATCATAACACCAAACTCGCTACAATTATTATTTATCGAGTTATTAGCAAATAATGGACGGATGTGCTACTCCGTCGACAAAACTCTGGAAATTTTTCTAAGTCCCACCGCTAAGAGGAAACTTTTTCCGTATCGGTCCTAGACGATTTTCGACGTGATATCACTGTAATATAGACGGTTTCTAACAATATATATCATAACACCAAACTCGCTACAATTATTATTTATCGAGTTATTAGCAAATAATGGACGGATGTGCTACTCCGTCGGACGTTCGACGAAAATTTTTCTAAGTCCCACCGCCAAGAGGAAACTTTTTCCCTATCGGTCCTAGACGATTTTCGACGTGATATCACTGTAATATAGACGGTTTCTAACAATATATATCATAACACCAAACTCGCTACAATTATTATTTATCGAGTTATTAGCAAATAATGGACGGATGTGCTACTCCGTCGGACGTTCGACGAAAATTTTTCTAAGTCCCACCGCCAAGAGGAAACTTTTTCCCTATCGGTCCTAGACGATTTTCGACGTGATATCACTGTAATATAGACGGTTTCTAACAATATATATCATAACACCAAACTCGCTACAATTATTATTTATCGAGTTATTAGCAAATAATGGACGGATGTGCTACTCCGTCGGACGTTCGACGAAAATTTTTCTAAGTCCCACCGCTAAGAGGAAACTTTTTCCCTATCGGTCCTAGACGATTTTCGACGTGATATCACTGTAATATAGACGGTTTCTAACAATATATATCATAACACCAAACTCGCTACAATTATTATTTATCGAGTTATTAGCAAATAATGGACGGATGTGCTACTCCGTCGACAAAACTCTGGAAATTTTTCTAAGTCCCACCGCCAAGAGGAAACTTTTTCCCTATCGGTCCTAGACGATTTTCGACGTGATATCACTGTAATATAGACGGTTTCTAACAATATATATCATAACACCAAACTCGCTACAATTATTATTTATCGAGTTATTAGCAAATAATGGACGGATGTGCTACTCCGTCGACAAAACTCTGGAAATTTTTCTAAGTCCCACCGCCAAGAGGAAACTTTTTCCCTATCGGTCCTAGACGATTTTCGACGTGATATCACTGTAATATAGACGGTTTCTAACAATATATATCATAACACCAAACTCGCTACAATTATTATTTATCGAGTTATTAGCAAATAATGGACGGATGTGCTACTCCGTCGGACGTTCGACGAAAATTTTTCTAAGTCCCACCGCCAAGAGGAAACTTTTTCCCTATCGGTCCTAGACGATTTTCGACGTGATATCACTGTAATATAGACGGTTTCTAACAATATATATCATAACACCAAACTCGCTACAATTATTATTTATCGAGTTATTAGCAAATAATGGACGGATGTGCTACTCCGTCGACAAAACTCTGGAAATTTTTCTAAGTCCCACCGCCAAGAGGAAACTTTTTCCCTATCGGTCCTAGACGATTTTCGACGTGATATCACTGTAATATAGACGGTTTCTAACAATATATATCATAACACCAAACTCGCTACAATTATTATTTATCGAGTTATTAGCAAATAATGGACGGATGTGCTACTCCGTCGACAAAACTCTGGAAATTTTTCTAAGTCCCACCGCCAAGAGGAAACTTTTTCCCTATCGGTCCTAGACGATTTTCGACGTGATATCACTGTAATATAGACAGTTTCTAACAATATATATCATAACACCAAACTCGCTACAATTATTATTTATCGAGTTATTAGCAAATAATGGACGGATGTGCTACTCCGTCGGACGTTCGACGAAAATTTTTCTAAGTCCCACCGCCAAGAGGAAACTTTTTCCCTATCGGTCCTAGACGATTTTCGACGTGATATCACTGTAATATAGACGGTTTCTAACAATATATATCATAACACCAAACTCGCTACAATTATTATTTATCGAGTTATTAGCAAATAATGGACGGATGTGCTACTCCGTCGACAAAACTCTGGAAATTTTTCTAAGTCCCACCGCCAAGAGGAAACTTTTTCCCTATCGGTCCTAGACGATTTTCGACGTGATATCACTGTAATATAGACGGTTTCTAACAATATATATCATAACACCAAACTCGCTACAATTATTATTTATCGAGTTATTAGCAAATAATGGACGGATGTGCTACTCCGTCGACAAAACTCTGGAAATTTTTCTAAGTCCCACCGCCAAGAGGAAACTTTTTCCGTATCGGTCCTAGACGATTTTCGACGTGATATCACTGTAATATAGACGGTTTCTAACAATATATATCATAACACCAAACTCGCTACAATTATTATTTATCGAGTTATTAGCAAATAATGGACGGATGTGCTACTCCGTCGGACGTTCGACGAAAATTTTTCTAAGTCCCACCGCCAAGAGGAAACTTTTTCCCTATCGGTCCTAGACGATTTTCGACGTGATATCACTGTAATATAGACGGTTTCTAACAATATATATCATAACACCAAACTCGCTACAATTATTATTCATCGAGTTATTAGCAAATAATGGACGGATGTGCTACTCCGTCGACAAAACTCTGGAAATTTTTCTAAGTCCCACCGCTAAGAGGAAACTTTTTCCGTATCGGTCCTAGACGATTTTCGACGTGATATCACTGTAATATAGACGGTTTCTAACAATATATATCATAACACCAAACTCGCTACAATTATTATTTATCGAGTTATTAGCAAATAATGGACGGATGTGCTACTCCGTCGACAAAACTCTGGAAATTTTTCTAAGTCCCACCGCCAAGAGGAAACTTTTTCCCTATCGGTCCTAGACGATTTTCGACGTGATATCACTGTAATATAGACGGTTTCTAACAATATATATCATAACACCAAACTCGCTACAATTATTATTTATCGAGTTATTAGCAAATAATGGACGGATGTGCTACTCCGTCGGACGTTCGACGAAAATTTTTCTAAGTCCCACCGCCAAGAGGAAACTTTTTCCCTATCGGTCCTAGACGATTTTCGACGTGATATCACTGTAATATAGACGGTTTCTAACAATATATATCATAACACCAAACTCGCTACAATTATTATTTATCGAGTTATTAGCAAATAATGGACGGATGTGCTACTCCGTCGACAAAACTCTGGAAATTTTTCTAAGTCCCACCGCCAAGAGGAAACTTTTTCCCTATCGGTCCTAGACGATTTTCGACGTGATATCACTGTAATATAGACGGTTTCTAACAATATATATCATAACACCAAACTCGCTACAATTATTATTTATCGAGTTATTAGCAAATAATGGACGGATGTGCTACTCCGTCGGACGTTCGACGAAAATTTTTCTAAGTCCCACCGCCAAGAGGAAACTTTTTCCCTATCGGTCCTAGACGATTTTCGACGTGATATCACTGTAATATAGACGGTTTCTAACAATATATATCATAACACCAAACTCGCTACAATTATTATTTATCGAGTTATTAGCAAATAATGGACGGATGTGCTACTCCGTCGACAAAACTCTGGAAATTTTTCTAAGTCCCACCGCCAAGAGGAAACTTTTTCCCTATCGGTCCTAGACGATTTTCGACGTGATATCACTGTAATATAGACGGTTTCTAACAATATATATCATAACACCAAACTCGCTACAATTATTATTTATCGAGTTATTAGCAAATAATGGACGGATGTGCTACTCCGTCGGACGTTCGACGAAAATTTTTCTAAGTCCCACCGCTAAGAGGAAACTTTTTCCGTATCGGTCCTAGACGATTTTCGACGTGATATCACTGTAATATAGACGGTTTCTAACAATATGTATCATAACACCAAACTCGCTACAATTATTATTTATCGAGTTATTAGCAAATAATGGACGGATGTGCTACTCCGTCGACAAAACTCTGGAAATTTTTCTAAGTCCCACCGCCAAGAGGAAACTTTTTCCCTATCGGTCCTAGACGATTTTCGACGTGATATCACTGTAATATAGACGGTTTCTAACAATATATATCATAACACCAAACTCGCTACAATTATTATTTATCGAGTTATTAGCAAATAATGGACGGATGTGCTACTCCGTCGGACGTTCGACGAAAATTTTTCTAAGTCCCACCGCCAAGAGGAAACTTTTTCCCTATCGGTCCTAGACGATTTTCGACGTGATATCACTGTAATATAGACGGTTTCTAACAATATATATCATAACACCAAACTCGCTACAATTATTATTTATCGAGTTATTAGCAAATAATGGACGGATGTGCTACTCCGTCGACAAAACTCTGGAAATTTTTCTAAGTCCCACCGCCAAGAGGAAACTTTTTCCCTATCGGTCCTAGACGATTTTCGACGTGATATCACTGTAATATAGACGGTTTCTAACAATATATATCATAACACCAAACTCGCTACAATTATTATTTATCGAGTTATTAGCAAATAATGGACGGATGTGCTACTCCGTCGGACGTTCGACGAAAATTTTTCTAAGTCCCACCGCCAAGAGGAAACTTTTTCCCTATCGGTCCTAGACGATTTTCGACGTGATATCACTGTAATATAGACGGTTTCTAACAATATATATCATAACACCAAACTCGCTACAATTATTATTTATCGAGTTATTAGCAAATAATGGACGGATGTGCTACTCCGTCGACAAAACTCTGGAAATTTTTCTAAGTCCCACCGCCAAGAGGAAACTTTTTCCCTATCGGTCCTAGACGATTTTCGACGTGATATCACTGTAATATAGACGGTTTCTAACAATATATATCATAACACCAAACTCGCTACAATTATTATTTATCGAGTTATTAGCAAATAATGGACGGATGTGCTACTCCGTCGGACGTTCGACGAAAATTTTTCTAAGTCCCACCGCCAAGAGGAAACTTTTTCCCTATCGGTCCTAGACGATTTTCGACGTGATATCACTGTAATATAGACGGTTTCTAACAATATATATCATAACACCAAACTCGCTACAATTATTATTTATCGAGTTATTAGCAAATAATGGACGGATGTGCTACTCCGTCGACAAAACTCTGGAAATTTTTCTAAGTCCCACCGCCAAGAGGAAACTTTTTCCCTATCGGTCCTAGACGATTTTCGACGTGATATCACTGTAATATAGACGGTTTCTAACAATATATATCATAACACCAAACTCGCTACAATTATTATTTATCGAGTTATTAGCAAATAATGGACTTGAGTAGGGTGACACCCGGCCGTACTACATTCTGTTCTACAAATTGCACGGGTAAACGGCGGTTGGAAATGATGCTCCGTATTGTTAGTTAGTGTATCCCCGAAGGTCTATGCGTACCGCAGCGTTGGATTGACGAGATTCCTTCTGTCTCTATCTTTTTTTTTCTCTACGATAGCATGTATCGCGATGACAAACGACTAGGAAGCGTGTTTACCGAGTTATTAGCGATCCGAGTGACACCCGGCCGTACTACATTCTGTTCTACAAATTGCACGGGTAAACGGCGGTTGGAAATGATGCTCCGTATTGTTAGTTAGTGTATCCCGAAGGTCTATGCGTACCGCAGCGTTGGATTGACGAGATTCCTTCTGTCCCTATCTTTTTTTTTCTCTACGATAGCATGTATCGCGATGACAAACGACTAGGAAGCGTGTTTACCGAGTTATTAGCGATCCGAGTGACACCCGATCGTACTACATTCTGTTCTACCAGGTTCACGGGTACCAGCGGCGTAGTGTTTTGAAAAAAAAAAAATAAAAAAAATAATAAAAGGATCAGTATACTTCAAAGTACCAGCGGCGTATTGTTTTGAAATTCATACGCATTGTCAAAGTAGCAGCGGCGTAGTGCTTTGAAAAAAAATAAAAAAAAATAATAAAAAGAGCAGTATATTT
>NW_027489681.1:0-29395 GCF_050948215.1 Halictus rubicundus | reverse complement strand
AACCAGAGTTGGGCAAAATATTTATCTAAATAAAAATTTCGAGTAACGAATAAAAGATAAAAAAATTTTTATTTCCTTTTGGTATGTGTTGTGGTTTGGGTGTTCAGTAAAGGATTCACCCAATATAACAATAACCATTTATTAAATAAGCAACAAAAACTCAACGACGTAACAAGGAACACAGAAAATGAAATAACAATGAAACAAGAACTACGGATAAACGACTATACGAACAACTGACGGCGAATGACGACTTCTCACAACGACTGACTGACTTGAACTGACTGACTGACTGACTGACTGACCCTGTCATCCGTCAGAATCCGCGCTTATATCCTCCAGGAATTTCCTTCGAACAAGAAAACTTCTGGAGTGGGGATGTCGCTTCCTGTACGTGCCCCTTGGAGAAAGTTCGTGTCCTTGCACCGAACATCCGTGTCCTGGCGAAAGTCAAGGGTTGGCGGCCAAATGTGCACGCCAAGGAAAAACCCCGAACCTGGTCGCCAAATGTGCACCCCAGGTAGGAACAGACTTCCGGCGACTAAGTGTGCGCTCGGGAAGAGCTTGGGCCTGGCGACCAAGTGCGTCCAAGGTCCCAGCCCGCAGACGACGCTCCTACCTGGGTCCGATCAACCCTTCTCCAAGGGGTCCGCCACATTACTTGAATATTGTATTTATTCTTTTTTTTTATTCTATAACTATTACAGAATATATTTTGTTGAATAATCATTATTTTATAAATATCGCGAGAAGTTCCAAATTAATTAATTACACCTATAAATTATCGATTATAAAATAATGATTACAATGGTGAACAATATGGAAAATAAGAAGGCAATAAGAGTGTAATGAAATTATACAATAAAAGATAATTATTTTCATTCTACGCATTATACGTTTATTTATTGCCTCTGTCACTGACGTTTTTTCCATAATTCACGAGCAAATGTTCTTTTAGTTCCACAACCGACGAGAGTATCTCGACATTAGGGCCGTTACCGACCGCTCCCAGCACCCACCTGGCACCCACTTTGAGACTCGCAGTTTAACACGGGGGCTGGCAGTCTTTATATATATATATCTCGTGGGTGCACTGATCCACCGACCAGATATATATAAAGACTGACAGCCTTACGGGAGAATGTGTCGCTCGAAAAATACGGTGTTGTCTACCGCTCTCTAGGATAGATTTTGGCTGGAGTAAGAAACAGAAGGCCAACGACGGTATCTCGTCGGTGCAGAAGACCACTAAGGAACTTCTCGTCGCTGAGAAGGTGAATCATCACGGACCCATATCGATTATCAAATGTTACATTCTCCGACAAACGTATTCAAATTAAAAAGATATTTTTTTTTAGTGTTGCTTTTTAAGATCTAAAATATTAAAAGTAAAACTAATATCAAGGACGAAAAATTCGTCAAAATATTTTACGTAAGAAATTATTAAAGCATAATTTTAGGAAAATCAATTTCTACTTCCATATGAGATACCTTAATTTGTAATTTAAAAATATTTCATGAACAAGCATTATTTCCTTACACTTTTTTTTTTTATAGATAATTGTTCCAAGAATCGATCTGTGGGAACAGAAATATGTTGAAAACCAGAGTAGCGTTTATTTAACGTACTATTCCGAATAGTATAGAGTTTGAGAGAGAATCACGTGGATGAATTAATATAATATAAAATAATATAATTGTAGAAGCAAAGATGGGCAAATTTTTATTGAAATAGACATTTCAAACAGCGAATAAAAGATAAAAAATGATTTGTTACGCGTCAAATAAAAATAATTATGTTATCTCTATTCCGCACGTAATGAATTTATTCGACGAATAAAGATTTTTTTATAAAGACCGACCAACAGCCTACAATGTAAGCAGATGGAGAATCCAACATTATTGGCAATTTATGCTTTTATGTTTTTAATCAGAACAATATTGTTAATACGAATGAGTTGTAGAGCTCATCCCGATCAAAATGAGTCTAAACACGACATCATTTGGACTGTCTTTAATGAGATTGTAATTTTTATCGTAACATTACGTATCAGTGAAACTTGGTCGATTACACCCGAATTTGATCTCATTTTCATCAGGAAAATCCCCTCCATTCGCTCGTCACAATTTCATGAGGATATATTGCACAATCTAAAAGTTTAAACTTTCATTCGTGCGCGATTCTCCATCCGTTTACATTGTATGTCGTCTGTCGTCGCTGGGTCTTTGAAGCTCGGCACTCGGCAAAAGTTATTCGAGCATTTATTTGAAGCCTTCGGATAAAAGATACAGATGAAAGATGAAAAAATTTCTCGTAGTTTGAATAAATCCGCTTCGAATAAAAAAAAGTATCTTTATTCGTCGGATAAATTCTCGTCGAATAAAATTATTTATTCGATACTCGTCGAATAAAGATACCTTTTTCATTCGAACCTTCGAATAACGAATAAAGATGAAGTATCTTTTATTCGAATCGTTATTTAAATAATTTTTATCTAATAATGCCCAACTCTGGGCACACCAGAATGACTGGCATTCAAAAGGAGAGAATATCCGTCTACGATACATATAATGTTGCACGGAGAAGCGGACAGCGAAACTAGAGAAGCGTCCTCCCCGAGGAGTGGGCCACACATTGTCGGCTATATCGGTGTGAGACCAGAAGACCACTACTAATCCAATCACAAAACTTCTTTATTTTTCGTTATTTTTTTTTTTTTTTTAACTTTTACCAACATATTCGTGACATTTTTCTGATTAAAATGAAACCAAATATGATATAATTCCGACGATAATTGCTTGTGTAATGAACGATTGATGTTTCGGACGCGAAAAAGGACAGCGTATGGGAAAGAAAGAGCCGCGGAGAGTCGAAGCGTTCGGAAAAGATGAAAGACTGGCGTGAGCTCAGGCCTTTAAATAAAAAAATAAACTTTTTCATTATTAATTATTTTTCTATCGGACTTTCACCAACATACTCGTGGCATTTTTCTAAGGAAAACGGTACCAAATATGACAAAATTCCGATGATATTTACTTGTGTAATGAACGACGGAAGTTTCGGACGCAAAGAAGGACAGCATATGAAAAGAAAGAGACGCGGCGAGTCCTTCCCGTCTCGAGTTCGACAGCTTGGTTTTCGCCGCGGACAAATAGATGTGGTTACTAATGTATATGTATTGACAATTACTCACAGAAAGTTAAATTTAACAATACAATTAATGATTATACATAAAGTTTATTGCTGATAAAATATAAAGAATATTAAATGTAAAGAAACAATTCTATAAGGTATAAAAAATAGCAATCAATACAATTATAATTAAAACTTAAAATGACAGACACTTTTCAAAACTTTTATCTCTACCTCTATGTTAGGGATACAGAAGCTGAAAATTTCATCGAAATCGGTTGACGGAGAAAAAAACAACGTGCATTGCAAGATATAAGAATCTGTGTATCTGCGTGTCTGTACAAATAGCAATAATACTGCCACCAAATAGCTTTATATGGATAAGATCCGTCGAAAGTTAGTTTCATTACATAACACTTTTATTTCGTTACTACCTTTACTTGAATAATTGCAGTCCAGCATTAGAAGTGGTATTATCGGTTAAATAAGTAAAAAAAATAATTTTCTGTGTTTGTTACTACGGATCACAATAAGAACGATTGAATTTTGTCATTACTTGAATATTGTATTTATTCTTTTTTTTTTATTCTATAACTATTACAGAATATATTTTGTTGAATAATCATTATTTTATAAATATCGCAATAAGTTCCAAATTAATTAATTTCACCTATAAACTATCGATTATAAAATAATGATTACAATGGTGAATAATACGGAAAATAAGAAGGCAATAATAGTGTAATGAAATTATACAATAAAAAATAATTATTCTCATTCTACGCATTATCCGTTTATTTATTGCCTATGTCACTGACGTTTCTTCCGTAATTCACGAGCAAATGTTCTATTTAGGTAGCGAGCGCGGCATGTTTAGCGATGTTGGTATTTGAGATCAGTGATAGTTCCACTTTCTTAGTTCCACAACCGACGAGAGTATCTCGACATTGGGGCCGTTACCGACCGATCCCAGCACCCACCTGGCACTAGGCCTGCAGCCAAGCTCGCATATGCGAGCCGAGCTCGGGTCCAGTCGAGCCGGGACTCGCTTTTCGAGTCGAGTCGAGTACTCGCACGATGCGAGCTGCTCGCAACGAAGCGAACGGCTCGAAATAAAATCAGGCGTAAAATGACATGATGCGAGTTACAGCAGGAAGATCAGCACATTGATATTATCAAGCATTTTAGTATATTGACAATGCTAAATGTTTGCGATGTTTTATTATATATTTTGATAGTGAAATGTTGATTCAGAATTTGTATAACCCTTATTGAAAATAATTATGCAATAACAACTATTTCCTAGATTTATGTAAATAACTAGATGTGATCTGTAAAGAACGGTATTTTATATATTCCTTTATATTATACTCCGGTTCACTGTACAGTCGTAAAAATGTGTTGTCGCAAAATTGTTTATAATGTTGAAAATTAACGTGAAACCAAGTTGGAAGTTGGAAGTTCCAACAGCCTGTCATTCGGTACTGTGCAAGTATAGGTGATAAGATTTAAAAGGGCATAGCCGATTAAGATGGTCAAAACAATTGGAACCGCAAAAAGATTCCATTTCAAACAGTATTGATTTCTTGATTTTCTGGAAATGACAGACGTAGATTTCAAAATTCTTTTCACGGAATCTTACCAATTTTCACAAGCAATTTCATATCTGGCGGAAATCGTAGACGAACACGATAATATAAATATTCATTGCCTAATCAATGTTACTTCAATATTTTTAAAACATTAAAAAAATATTGTTAAAATCACATGAATAAATAATATAAGAAATTGAAAAAATAAAGATGATGTATGGGAAAAAACATTTACCACCGACGGGATAAGAACCCCAGCGTATCCGCTCCTTAGTTCGACACACGTCCGGCGATGTTACAAAACTTTACGAACATTCTGGTATATATCACACAAAATACAATTTATTCTTTCTCTTAAATCACATTTCTTAGGTCAAAGAATTACTTGTTTCAATTTAATAATGCTAAAAATTACTTAATATATAGCTGCGATAAAACCAACAAGTGTAACTTTCCTCCTAATAGCAAAAACGTCGAAAAAATTCGGTTTTTATTGTTTTTTGACGATGATGTCCCACAACAAAAAATCTAAAAAAAATTGACGACACTGCCTGTTATAGTACTTTAACAAGGAACTAAACAGTAGAATAGCATGTTTTCAAATTTTTGAGAAATCTGTATTTTTCCGATTTTTTGGAGGTTTTTCATTTTTTTTACGACCACAGTTTGTAACAAAAAAATCTGAAAGTTTAAACTTTCATACGTGCGCGTATTCTCCATCCGTTTACATTGTATGTCGTCTGTCGTCGCTGGGTCTTTGAAGCTCGGCACTCGGCAAAAGTTATTCGAGCATTTATTTGAAGCCTTCGAATAAATGATACAGATGAAAGATGAAAAAATTTCTCGTAGTTTGAATAAATCCGCTTCGAATAAAAAAAAGTATCTTTATTCGTCGGATAAATTCTCGTCGAATAAAATTATTTATTCGATACTCGTCGAATAAGGATACCTTTTTTATTCGAACCTTCGAATAACGAATAAAGATGAAGTATCTTTTATTCGAATCGTTATTTAAATAATTTTTATCTAATAATGCCCAACTCTGGGCACACCAGAATGACTGGCATTCAAAAGGAGAGAATATCCGTCTACGATACATATAATGTTGCACGGAGAAGCGGACAGCGAAACTAGAGAAGCGTCCTCCCCGAGGAGTGGGCCACACATTGTCGGCTATATCGGTGTGAGGCCAGAAGACCACTACTAATCCAATCACAAAACTTCTTTATTTTTCGTTATTTTTTTTTTTTTTTAACTTTTACCAACATATTCGTGACATTTTTCTGATTAAAATGAAACCAAATATGATATAATTCCGACGATAATTGCTTGTGTAATGAACGATTGATGTTTCGGACGCGAAAAAGGACAGCGTATGGGAAAGAAAGAGCCGCGGAGAGTCGAAGCGTTCGGAAAAGATGAAAGACTGGCGTGAGCTCAGGCCTTTAAATAAAAAAATAAACTTTTTCATTATTAATTATTTTTCTATCGGACTTTCACCAACATACTCGTGGCATTTTTCTAAGGAAAACGGTACCAAATATGACAAAATTCCGATGATATTTACTTGTGTAATGAACGACGGAAGTTTCGGACGCAAAGAAGGACAGCATATGAAAAGAAAGAGACGCGGCGAGTCCTTCCCGTCTCGAGTTCGACAGCTCGGTTTTCGCCGCGGACAAATAGATGTGGTTACTAATGTATATGTATTGACAATTACTCACAGAAAGTTAAATTTAACAATACAATTAATGATTATACATAAAGTTTGTTGCTGATAAAATATAAAGAATATTAAATGTAAAGAAACAATTCTATAAGGTATAAAAAATAGCAATCAATACAATTATAATTAAAACTTAAAATGACAGACACTTTTCAAAACTTTTATCTCTACCTCTATGTTAGGGATACAGAAGCTGAAAATTTCATCGAAATCGGTTGACGGAGAAAAAAACAACGTGCATTGCAAGATATAAGAATCTGTGTATCTGCGTGTCTGTACAAATAGCAATAATACTGCCACCAAATAGCTTTATATGGATAAGATCCGTCGAAAGTTAGTTTCATTACATAACACTTTTATTTCGTTACTACCTTTACTTGAATAATTGCAGTCCAGCATTAGAAGTGGTATTATCGGTTAAATAAGTAAAAAAAATAATTTTCTGTGTTTGTTACAACGGATCACAATAAGAACGATTGAATTTTGTCATTACTTGAATATTGTATTTATTCTTTTTTTTTTTATTCTATAACTATTACAGAATATATTTTGTTGAATAATCATTATTTTATAAATATCGCAATAAGTTCCAAATTAATTAATTTCACCTATAAACTATCGATTATAAAATAATGATTACAATGGTGAATAATACGGAAAATAAGAAGGCAATAATAGTGTAATGAAATTATACAATAAAAAATAATTATTCTCATTCTACGCATTATCCGTTTATTTATTGCCTATGTCACTGACGTTTCTTCCGTAATTCACGAGCAAATGTTCTATTTAGGTAGCGAGCGCGGCATGTTTAGCGATGTTGGTATTTGAGATCAGTGATAGTTCCACTTTCTTAGTTCCACAACCGACGAGAGTATCTCGACATTGGGGCCGTTACCGACCGATCCCAGCACCCACCTGGCACTAGGCCTGCAGCCAAGCTCGCATATGCGAGCCGAGCTCGGGTCCAGTCGAGCCGGGACTCGCTTTTCGAGTCGAGTCGAGTACTCGCACGATGCGAGCTGCTCGCAACGAAGCGAACGGCTCGAAATAAAATCAGGCGTAAAATGACATGATGCGAGTTACAGCAGGAAGATCAGCACATTGATATTATCAAGCATTTTAGTATATTGACAATGCTAAATGTTTGCGATGTTTTATTATATATTTTGATAGTGAAATGTTGATACAGAATTTGTATAACCCTTATTGAAAATAATTATGCAATAACAACTATTTAGATTTATGTAAATAACTAGATGTGATCTGTAAAGAACGGTATTTTACATATTCCTTTATATTATACTCCGGGGTTCAGTGTACAGTCGTAAAAATGTGTTGTCGCAAAATTGTTTATAATGTTGAAAATTAACGTGAAACCAAGTTGGAAGTTGGAAGTTCCAACAGCCTGTCATTCGGTACTGTGCAAGTATAGGTGATAAGATTTAAAAGGGCATAGCCGATTAAGATGGTCAAAACAATTGGAACCGCAAAAAGATTCCATTTCAAACAGTATTGATTTCTTGATTTTCTGGAAATGACAGACGTAGAGTTCAAAATTCTTTTCACGGAATCTTGCCAATTTTCACAAGCAATTTCATATCTGGCGGAAATCGTAGACGAACACGATAATATAAATATTCATTGCCTAATCAATGTTACTTCAATATTTTTAAAACATTAAAAAAATATTGTTAAAATCACATGAATAAATAATATAAGAAATTGAAAAAATAAAGATGATGTATGGGAAAAAACATTTACCACCGACGGGATAAGAACCCCAGCGTATCCGCTCCTTAGTTCGACACACGTCCGGCGATGTTACAAAACTTTACGAACATTCTGGTATATATCACACAAAATACAATTTATTCTTTCTCTTAAATCACATTTCTTAGGTCAAAGAATTACTTGTTTCAATTTAATAATGCTAAAAATTACTTAATATATAGCTGCGATAAAACCAACAAGTGTAACTTTCCTCCTAATAGCAAAAACGTCGAAAAAATTCGGTTTTTATTGTTTTTTGACGATGATGTCCCACAACAAAAAATCTAAAAAAAATTGACGACACTGCCTGTTATAGTACTTTAACAAGGAACTAAACAGTAGAATAGCATGTTTTCAAATTTTTGAGAAATCTGCATTTTTCCGATTTTTTGGAGGTTTTTCATTTTTTTTTACGACCACAGTTTGTAACAAAAAAATCTGAAAAAATTATCAAAAATCAGCCTTAGAATCCAAAATATGTCACATTTTTTTCAGAATTTTAGAAAGCATCAGAGTGCGGGAAATACGCGGAGAAGCGCGAAATCTAATTTACCCTGTAACTAACCTCATGGGCAAGATAGGGGGTTGAAATTTTACTCAGAGGGGTTTTTCCTCTAAGGGCAGTTTTGACCATAAATCGGCTAGGCCCTTTTAAAAGGATCTGATGTCTACGTTCAACACTCGTCATACTTTCTGTTTAGTTAATATTTTAATCTAAATCTTTTTTCAATTTGCAATTGTTGGCTCTTCTCCATGGATAACAGTCGATCTTTTATACGATGGTGCAAAATCATGCTAACTACCAAATAATTCGTAGTGGCAGCAAAGTTAAATCTACTTCCTAGCTCGACAATTAACGCAATTATATAACGCAATTTTTCCTGCGTTTTCATTACATGTCATCTAGTAAATTAATCTATCTAGCTTGGCAGAACAGCTGAAGTCGTTTGGTCGATTTATAAAAAAAGTTATTCTGATTTAAAGTGTCTGCCATCAATTATGAGACTGACTGCATAATGTATAACGAGAAGCGGCCGCACGTTTCTCGCTAAGCAACCTGCGCTATCTCCATGTTTATAATTGTGCAGTGTGAAAATGGTTTACTGCCTTTTTGGTTCGTTATCTCGGCCATTTCTTCTAAAAAGTGTACTTCCGTACAATGGGACAGTAGGGCTCTCATCAGCGAGCTAAGGTTTATGACCGGCTCTCGCCTGCACTCGCCCACTTAGGTCACCCGCTCTGAGTATTTAATCTACCGGCACGCGTATGCGTTTTGCTCTTCCTCCCTCCCCATCGAGCCACTAGCTTAGTTATTCATTATCGAAAAATATAAAAGTCTAAGACAATCTCTATTCTCAGGTTAGTTAGCTCAGATTCTGTCAAACAGTTTTTCTCAGCTTACCAGAATTCAGTCTTTTGACCTTTGGTGCGAGTAGCAGTGTGGCGGCCTGTGCAAAGAGCACGCCGACGAACCGCCAGCATACATTGTAGACGCGGCGGCGACCTCGTATAAATACACATCAATATTATACAATATTGTTTATATACCCATTCCTTTCAAAAACTATTTAACGAAGCTTAACGTTAATTTTCAACATTATAAACAATTTTGCAACAACACATTTTTACGACTGTACACTGAACCCCGGAGTATAATATAAAGGAATATATAAAATACCGTTCTTTACAGATCACAGCTAGTTATTTACATAAATCTAGGAAATAGTTGTTATTGCATAATTATTTTCAATAAGGGTTATAGAAATTCTGAATCAACATTTCACCATCAAAATATATAATAAAACATCGCAAACATTTAGCATTGTCAATATACTAAAATGCTTGATAATATCGATGTGCTGATCTTCCCGCTGTAACTCGCATCATGTCATTTTACGCCTGATTTTATTTCGAGCAGCTCGCATCGGTGCGGATAGCTCGCATCGTGCGAGTACTCGACTCGACTCGCACAATCGAGCCGAGCTAAGCTCAACCAGAGTTGGGCAAAATATTTATCTAAATAAAAATTTCGAGTAACGAATAAAAGATAAAAAAATTTTTATTTCCTTTTGGTATGTGTTGTGGTTTGGGTGTTCAGTAAAGGATTCACCCAATATAACAATAACCATTTATTAAATAAGCAACAAAAACTCAACGACGTAACAAGGAACACAGAAAATGAAATAACAATGAAACAAGAACTACGGATAAACGACTATACGAACAACTGACGGCGAATGACGACTTCTCACAACGACTGACTGACTTGAACTGACTGACTGACTGACTGACTGACCCTGTCATCCGTCAGAATCCGCGCTTATATCCTCCAGGAATTTCCTTCGAACAAGAAAACTTCTGGAGTGGGGATGTCGCTTCCTGTACGTGCCCCTTGGAGAAAGTTCGTGTCCTTGCACCGAACATCCGTGTCCTGGCGAAAGTCAAGGGTTGGCGGCCAAATGTGCACGCCAAGGAAAAACCCCGAACCTGGTCGCCAAATGTGCACCCCAGGTAGGAACAGACTTCCGGCGACTAAGTGTGCGCTCGGGAAGAGCTTGGGCCTGGCGACCAAGTGCGTCCAAGGTCCCAGCCCGCAGACGACGCTCCTACCTGGGTCCGATCAACCCTTCTCCAAGGGGTCCGCCACATTACTTGAATATTGTATTTATTCTTTTTTTTTATTCTATAACTATTACAGAATATATTTTGTTGAATAATCATTATTTTATAAATATCGCGAGAAGTTCCAAATTAATTAATTACACCTATAAATTATCGATTATAAAATAATGATTACAATGGTGAACAATATGGAAAATAAGAAGGCAATAAGAGTGTAATGAAATTATACAATAAAAGATAATTATTTTCATTCTACGCATTATACGTTTATTTATTGCCTCTGTCACTGACGTTTTTTCCATAATTCACGAGCAAATGTTCTTTTAGTTCCACAACCGACGAGAGTATCTCGACATTAGGGCCGTTACCGACCGCTCCCAGCACCCACCTGGCACCCACTTTGAGACTCGCAGTTTAACACGGGGGCTGGCAGTCTTTATATATATATATCTCGTGGGTGCACTGATCCACCGACCAGATATATATAAAGACTGACAGCCTTACGGGAGAATGTGTCGCTCGAAAAATACGGTGTTGTCTACCGCTCTCTAGGATAGATTTTGGCTGGAGTAAGAAACAGAAGGCCAACGACGGTATCTCGTCGGTGCAGAAGACCACTAAGGAACTTCTCGTCGCTGAGAAGGTGAATCATCACGGACCCATATCGATTATCAAATGTTACATTCTCCGACAAACGTATTCAAATTAAAAAGATATTTTTTTTTAGTGTTGCTTTTTAAGATCTAAAATATTAAAAGTAAAACTAATATCAAGGACGAAAAATTCGTCAAAATATTTTACGTAAGAAATTATTAAAGCATAATTTTAGGAAAATCAATTTCTACTTCCATATGAGATACCTTAATTTGTAATTTAAAAATATTTCATGAACAAGCATTATTTCCTTACACTTTTTTTTTTTATAGATAATTGTTCCAAGAATCGATCTGTGGGAACAGAAATATGTTGAAAACCAGAGTAGCGTTTATTTAACGTACTATTCCGAATAGTATAGAGTTTGAGAGAGAATCACGTGGATGAATTAATATAATATAAAATAATATAATTGTAGAAGCAAAGATGGGCAAATTTTTATTGAAATAGACATTTCAAACAGCGAATAAAAGATAAAAAATGATTTGTTACGCGTCAAATAAAAATAATTATGTTATCTCTATTCCGCACGTAATGAATTTATTCGACGAATAAAGATTTTTTTATAAAGACCGACCAACAGCCTACAATGTAAGCAGATGGAGAATCCAACATTATTGGCAATTTATGCTTTTATGTTTTTAATCAGAACAATATTGTTAATACGAATGAGTTGTAGAGCTCATCCCGATCAAAATGAGTCTAAACACGACATCATTTGGACTGTCTTTAATGAGATTGTAATTTTTATCGTAACATTACGTATCAGTGAAACTTGGTCGATTACACCCGAATTTGATCTCATTTTCATCAGGAAAATCCCCTCCATTCGCTCGTCACAATTTCATGAGGATATATTGCACAATCTAAAAGTTTAAACTTTCATTCGTGCGCGATTCTCCATCCGTTTACATTGTATGTCGTCTGTCGTCGCTGGGTCTTTGAAGCTCGGCACTCGGCAAAAGTTATTCGAGCATTTATTTGAAGCCTTCGGATAAAAGATACAGATGAAAGATGAAAAAATTTCTCGTAGTTTGAATAAATCCGCTTCGAATAAAAAAAAGTATCTTTATTCGTCGGATAAATTCTCGTCGAATAAAATTATTTATTCGATACTCGTCGAATAAAGATACCTTTTTCATTCGAACCTTCGAATAACGAATAAAGATGAAGTATCTTTTATTCGAATCGTTATTTAAATAATTTTTATCTAATAATGCCCAACTCTGGGCACACCAGAATGACTGGCATTCAAAAGGAGAGAATATCCGTCTACGATACATATAATGTTGCACGGAGAAGCGGACAGCGAAACTAGAGAAGCGTCCTCCCCGAGGAGTGGGCCACACATTGTCGGCTATATCGGTGTGAGACCAGAAGACCACTACTAATCCAATCACAAAACTTCTTTATTTTTCGTTATTTTTTTTTTTTTTTTAACTTTTACCAACATATTCGTGACATTTTTCTGATTAAAATGAAACCAAATATGATATAATTCCGACGATAATTGCTTGTGTAATGAACGATTGATGTTTCGGACGCGAAAAAGGACAGCGTATGGGAAAGAAAGAGCCGCGGAGAGTCGAAGCGTTCGGAAAAGATGAAAGACTGGCGTGAGCTCAGGCCTTTAAATAAAAAAATAAACTTTTTCATTATTAATTATTTTTCTATCGGACTTTCACCAACATACTCGTGGCATTTTTCTAAGGAAAACGGTACCAAATATGACAAAATTCCGATGATATTTACTTGTGTAATGAACGACGGAAGTTTCGGACGCAAAGAAGGACAGCATATGAAAAGAAAGAGACGCGGCGAGTCCTTCCCGTCTCGAGTTCGACAGCTTGGTTTTCGCCGCGGACAAATAGATGTGGTTACTAATGTATATGTATTGACAATTACTCACAGAAAGTTAAATTTAACAATACAATTAATGATTATACATAAAGTTTATTGCTGATAAAATATAAAGAATATTAAATGTAAAGAAACAATTCTATAAGGTATAAAAAATAGCAATCAATACAATTATAATTAAAACTTAAAATGACAGACACTTTTCAAAACTTTTATCTCTACCTCTATGTTAGGGATACAGAAGCTGAAAATTTCATCGAAATCGGTTGACGGAGAAAAAAACAACGTGCATTGCAAGATATAAGAATCTGTGTATCTGCGTGTCTGTACAAATAGCAATAATACTGCCACCAAATAGCTTTATATGGATAAGATCCGTCGAAAGTTAGTTTCATTACATAACACTTTTATTTCGTTACTACCTTTACTTGAATAATTGCAGTCCAGCATTAGAAGTGGTATTATCGGTTAAATAAGTAAAAAAAATAATTTTCTGTGTTTGTTACTACGGATCACAATAAGAACGATTGAATTTTGTCATTACTTGAATATTGTATTTATTCTTTTTTTTTTATTCTATAACTATTACAGAATATATTTTGTTGAATAATCATTATTTTATAAATATCGCAATAAGTTCCAAATTAATTAATTTCACCTATAAACTATCGATTATAAAATAATGATTACAATGGTGAATAATACGGAAAATAAGAAGGCAATAATAGTGTAATGAAATTATACAATAAAAAATAATTATTCTCATTCTACGCATTATCCGTTTATTTATTGCCTATGTCACTGACGTTTCTTCCGTAATTCACGAGCAAATGTTCTATTTAGGTAGCGAGCGCGGCATGTTTAGCGATGTTGGTATTTGAGATCAGTGATAGTTCCACTTTCTTAGTTCCACAACCGACGAGAGTATCTCGACATTGGGGCCGTTACCGACCGATCCCAGCACCCACCTGGCACTAGGCCTGCAGCCAAGCTCGCATATGCGAGCCGAGCTCGGGTCCAGTCGAGCCGGGACTCGCTTTTCGAGTCGAGTCGAGTACTCGCACGATGCGAGCTGCTCGCAACGAAGCGAACGGCTCGAAATAAAATCAGGCGTAAAATGACATGATGCGAGTTACAGCAGGAAGATCAGCACATTGATATTATCAAGCATTTTAGTATATTGACAATGCTAAATGTTTGCGATGTTTTATTATATATTTTGATAGTGAAATGTTGATTCAGAATTTGTATAACCCTTATTGAAAATAATTATGCAATAACAACTATTTCCTAGATTTATGTAAATAACTAGATGTGATCTGTAAAGAACGGTATTTTATATATTCCTTTATATTATACTCCGGTTCACTGTACAGTCGTAAAAATGTGTTGTCGCAAAATTGTTTATAATGTTGAAAATTAACGTGAAACCAAGTTGGAAGTTGGAAGTTCCAACAGCCTGTCATTCGGTACTGTGCAAGTATAGGTGATAAGATTTAAAAGGGCATAGCCGATTAAGATGGTCAAAACAATTGGAACCGCAAAAAGATTCCATTTCAAACAGTATTGATTTCTTGATTTTCTGGAAATGACAGACGTAGATTTCAAAATTCTTTTCACGGAATCTTACCAATTTTCACAAGCAATTTCATATCTGGCGGAAATCGTAGACGAACACGATAATATAAATATTCATTGCCTAATCAATGTTACTTCAATATTTTTAAAACATTAAAAAAATATTGTTAAAATCACATGAATAAATAATATAAGAAATTGAAAAAATAAAGATGATGTATGGGAAAAAACATTTACCACCGACGGGATAAGAACCCCAGCGTATCCGCTCCTTAGTTCGACACACGTCCGGCGATGTTACAAAACTTTACGAACATTCTGGTATATATCACACAAAATACAATTTATTCTTTCTCTTAAATCACATTTCTTAGGTCAAAGAATTACTTGTTTCAATTTAATAATGCTAAAAATTACTTAATATATAGCTGCGATAAAACCAACAAGTGTAACTTTCCTCCTAATAGCAAAAACGTCGAAAAAATTCGGTTTTTATTGTTTTTTGACGATGATGTCCCACAACAAAAAATCTAAAAAAAATTGACGACACTGCCTGTTATAGTACTTTAACAAGGAACTAAACAGTAGAATAGCATGTTTTCAAATTTTTGAGAAATCTGTATTTTTCCGATTTTTTGGAGGTTTTTCATTTTTTTTACGACCACAGTTTGTAACAAAAAAATCTGAAAGTTTAAACTTTCATACGTGCGCGTATTCTCCATCCGTTTACATTGTATGTCGTCTGTCGTCGCTGGGTCTTTGAAGCTCGGCACTCGGCAAAAGTTATTCGAGCATTTATTTGAAGCCTTCGAATAAATGATACAGATGAAAGATGAAAAAATTTCTCGTAGTTTGAATAAATCCGCTTCGAATAAAAAAAAGTATCTTTATTCGTCGGATAAATTCTCGTCGAATAAAATTATTTATTCGATACTCGTCGAATAAGGATACCTTTTTTATTCGAACCTTCGAATAACGAATAAAGATGAAGTATCTTTTATTCGAATCGTTATTTAAATAATTTTTATCTAATAATGCCCAACTCTGGGCACACCAGAATGACTGGCATTCAAAAGGAGAGAATATCCGTCTACGATACATATAATGTTGCACGGAGAAGCGGACAGCGAAACTAGAGAAGCGTCCTCCCCGAGGAGTGGGCCACACATTGTCGGCTATATCGGTGTGAGGCCAGAAGACCACTACTAATCCAATCACAAAACTTCTTTATTTTTCGTTATTTTTTTTTTTTTTTAACTTTTACCAACATATTCGTGACATTTTTCTGATTAAAATGAAACCAAATATGATATAATTCCGACGATAATTGCTTGTGTAATGAACGATTGATGTTTCGGACGCGAAAAAGGACAGCGTATGGGAAAGAAAGAGCCGCGGAGAGTCGAAGCGTTCGGAAAAGATGAAAGACTGGCGTGAGCTCAGGCCTTTAAATAAAAAAATAAACTTTTTCATTATTAATTATTTTTCTATCGGACTTTCACCAACATACTCGTGGCATTTTTCTAAGGAAAACGGTACCAAATATGACAAAATTCCGATGATATTTACTTGTGTAATGAACGACGGAAGTTTCGGACGCAAAGAAGGACAGCATATGAAAAGAAAGAGACGCGGCGAGTCCTTCCCGTCTCGAGTTCGACAGCTCGGTTTTCGCCGCGGACAAATAGATGTGGTTACTAATGTATATGTATTGACAATTACTCACAGAAAGTTAAATTTAACAATACAATTAATGATTATACATAAAGTTTGTTGCTGATAAAATATAAAGAATATTAAATGTAAAGAAACAATTCTATAAGGTATAAAAAATAGCAATCAATACAATTATAATTAAAACTTAAAATGACAGACACTTTTCAAAACTTTTATCTCTACCTCTATGTTAGGGATACAGAAGCTGAAAATTTCATCGAAATCGGTTGACGGAGAAAAAAACAACGTGCATTGCAAGATATAAGAATCTGTGTATCTGCGTGTCTGTACAAATAGCAATAATACTGCCACCAAATAGCTTTATATGGATAAGATCCGTCGAAAGTTAGTTTCATTACATAACACTTTTATTTCGTTACTACCTTTACTTGAATAATTGCAGTCCAGCATTAGAAGTGGTATTATCGGTTAAATAAGTAAAAAAAATAATTTTCTGTGTTTGTTACAACGGATCACAATAAGAACGATTGAATTTTGTCATTACTTGAATATTGTATTTATTCTTTTTTTTTTTATTCTATAACTATTACAGAATATATTTTGTTGAATAATCATTATTTTATAAATATCGCAATAAGTTCCAAATTAATTAATTTCACCTATAAACTATCGATTATAAAATAATGATTACAATGGTGAATAATACGGAAAATAAGAAGGCAATAATAGTGTAATGAAATTATACAATAAAAAATAATTATTCTCATTCTACGCATTATCCGTTTATTTATTGCCTATGTCACTGACGTTTCTTCCGTAATTCACGAGCAAATGTTCTATTTAGGTAGCGAGCGCGGCATGTTTAGCGATGTTGGTATTTGAGATCAGTGATAGTTCCACTTTCTTAGTTCCACAACCGACGAGAGTATCTCGACATTGGGGCCGTTACCGACCGATCCCAGCACCCACCTGGCACTAGGCCTGCAGCCAAGCTCGCATATGCGAGCCGAGCTCGGGTCCAGTCGAGCCGGGACTCGCTTTTCGAGTCGAGTCGAGTACTCGCACGATGCGAGCTGCTCGCAACGAAGCGAACGGCTCGAAATAAAATCAGGCGTAAAATGACATGATGCGAGTTACAGCAGGAAGATCAGCACATTGATATTATCAAGCATTTTAGTATATTGACAATGCTAAATGTTTGCGATGTTTTATTATATATTTTGATAGTGAAATGTTGATACAGAATTTGTATAACCCTTATTGAAAATAATTATGCAATAACAACTATTTAGATTTATGTAAATAACTAGATGTGATCTGTAAAGAACGGTATTTTACATATTCCTTTATATTATACTCCGGGGTTCAGTGTACAGTCGTAAAAATGTGTTGTCGCAAAATTGTTTATAATGTTGAAAATTAACGTGAAACCAAGTTGGAAGTTGGAAGTTCCAACAGCCTGTCATTCGGTACTGTGCAAGTATAGGTGATAAGATTTAAAAGGGCATAGCCGATTAAGATGGTCAAAACAATTGGAACCGCAAAAAGATTCCATTTCAAACAGTATTGATTTCTTGATTTTCTGGAAATGACAGACGTAGAGTTCAAAATTCTTTTCACGGAATCTTGCCAATTTTCACAAGCAATTTCATATCTGGCGGAAATCGTAGACGAACACGATAATATAAATATTCATTGCCTAATCAATGTTACTTCAATATTTTTAAAACATTAAAAAAATATTGTTAAAATCACATGAATAAATAATATAAGAAATTGAAAAAATAAAGATGATGTATGGGAAAAAACATTTACCACCGACGGGATAAGAACCCCAGCGTATCCGCTCCTTAGTTCGACACACGTCCGGCGATGTTACAAAACTTTACGAACATTCTGGTATATATCACACAAAATACAATTTATTCTTTCTCTTAAATCACATTTCTTAGGTCAAAGAATTACTTGTTTCAATTTAATAATGCTAAAAATTACTTAATATATAGCTGCGATAAAACCAACAAGTGTAACTTTCCTCCTAATAGCAAAAACGTCGAAAAAATTCGGTTTTTATTGTTTTTTGACGATGATGTCCCACAACAAAAAATCTAAAAAAAATTGACGACACTGCCTGTTATAGTACTTTAACAAGGAACTAAACAGTAGAATAGCATGTTTTCAAATTTTTGAGAAATCTGCATTTTTCCGATTTTTTGGAGGTTTTTCATTTTTTTTTACGACCACAGTTTGTAACAAAAAAATCTGAAAAAATTATCAAAAATCAGCCTTAGAATCCAAAATATGTCACATTTTTTTCAGAATTTTAGAAAGCATCAGAGTGCGGGAAATACGCGGAGAAGCGCGAAATCTAATTTACCCTGTAACTAACCTCATGGGCAAGATAGGGGGTTGAAATTTTACTCAGAGGGGTTTTTCCTCTAAGGGCAGTTTTGACCATAAATCGGCTAGGCCCTTTTAAAAGGATCTGATGTCTACGTTCAACACTCGTCATACTTTCTGTTTAGTTAATATTTTAATCTAAATCTTTTTTCAATTTGCAATTGTTGGCTCTTCTCCATGGATAACAGTCGATCTTTTATACGATGGTGCAAAATCATGCTAACTACCAAATAATTCGTAGTGGCAGCAAAGTTAAATCTACTTCCTAGCTCGACAATTAACGCAATTATATAACGCAATTTTTCCTGCGTTTTCATTACATGTCATCTAGTAAATTAATCTATCTAGCTTGGCAGAACAGCTGAAGTCGTTTGGTCGATTTATAAAAAAAGTTATTCTGATTTAAAGTGTCTGCCATCAATTATGAGACTGACTGCATAATGTATAACGAGAAGCGGCCGCACGTTTCTCGCTAAGCAACCTGCGCTATCTCCATGTTTATAATTGTGCAGTGTGAAAATGGTTTACTGCCTTTTTGGTTCGTTATCTCGGCCATTTCTTCTAAAAAGTGTACTTCCGTACAATGGGACAGTAGGGCTCTCATCAGCGAGCTAAGGTTTATGACCGGCTCTCGCCTGCACTCGCCCACTTAGGTCACCCGCTCTGAGTATTTAATCTACCGGCACGCGTATGCGTTTTGCTCTTCCTCCCTCCCCATCGAGCCACTAGCTTAGTTATTCATTATCGAAAAATATAAAAGTCTAAGACAATCTCTATTCTCAGGTTAGTTAGCTCAGATTCTGTCAAACAGTTTTTCTCAGCTTACCAGAATTCAGTCTTTTGACCTTTGGTGCGAGTAGCAGTGTGGCGGCCTGTGCAAAGAGCACGCCGACGAACCGCCAGCATACATTGTAGACGCGGCGGCGACCTCGTATAAATACACATCAATATTATACAATATTGTTTATATACCCATTCCTTTCAAAAACTATTTAACGAAGCTTAACGTTAATTTTCAACATTATAAACAATTTTGCAACAACACATTTTTACGACTGTACACTGAACCCCGGAGTATAATATAAAGGAATATATAAAATACCGTTCTTTACAGATCACAGCTAGTTATTTACATAAATCTAGGAAATAGTTGTTATTGCATAATTATTTTCAATAAGGGTTATAGAAATTCTGAATCAACATTTCACCATCAAAATATATAATAAAACATCGCAAACATTTAGCATTGTCAATATACTAAAATGCTTGATAATATCGATGTGCTGATCTTCCCGCTGTAACTCGCATCATGTCATTTTACGCCTGATTTTATTTCGAGCAGCTCGCATCGGTGCGGATAGCTCGCATCGTGCGAGTACTCGACTCGACTCGCACAATCGAGCCGAGCTAAGCTCAACCAGAGTTGGGCAAAATATTTATCTAAATAAAAATTTCGAGTAACGAATAAAAGATAAAAAAATTTTTATTTCCTTTTGGTATGTGTTGTGGTTTGGGTGTTCAGTAAAGGATTCACCCAATATAACAATAACCATTTATTAAATAAGCAACAAAAACTCAACGACGTAACAAGGAACACAGAAAATGAAATAACAATGAAACAAGAACTACGGATAAACGACTATACGAACAACTGACGGCGAATGACGACTTCTCACAACGACTGACTGACTTGAACTGACTGACTGACTGACTGACTGACCCTGTCATCCGTCAGAATCCGCGCTTATATCCTCCAGGAATTTCCTTCGAACAAGAAAACTTCTGGAGTGGGGATGTCGCTTCCTGTACGTGCCCCTTGGAGAAAGTTCGTGTCCTTGCACCGAACATCCGTGTCCTGGCGAAAGTCAAGGGTTGGCGGCCAAATGTGCACGCCAAGGAAAAACCCCGAACCTGGTCGCCAAATGTGCACCCCAGGTAGGAACAGACTTCCGGCGACTAAGTGTGCGCTCGGGAAGAGCTTGGGCCTGGCGACCAAGTGCGTCCAAGGTCCCAGCCCGCAGACGACGCTCCTACCTGGGTCCGATCAACCCTTCTCCAAGGGGTCCGCCACATTACTTGAATATTGTATTTATTCTTTTTTTTTATTCTATAACTATTACAGAATATATTTTGTTGAATAATCATTATTTTATAAATATCGCGAGAAGTTCCAAATTAATTAATTACACCTATAAATTATCGATTATAAAATAATGATTACAATGGTGAACAATATGGAAAATAAGAAGGCAATAAGAGTGTAATGAAATTATACAATAAAAGATAATTATTTTCATTCTACGCATTATACGTTTATTTATTGCCTCTGTCACTGACGTTTTTTCCATAATTCACGAGCAAATGTTCTTTTAGTTCCACAACCGACGAGAGTATCTCGACATTAGGGCCGTTACCGACCGCTCCCAGCACCCACCTGGCACCCACTTTGAGACTCGCAGTTTAACACGGGGGCTGGCAGTCTTTATATATATATATCTCGTGGGTGCACTGATCCACCGACCAGATATATATAAAGACTGACAGCCTTACGGGAGAATGTGTCGCTCGAAAAATACGGTGTTGTCTACCGCTCTCTAGGATAGATTTTGGCTGGAGTAAGAAACAGAAGGCCAACGACGGTATCTCGTCGGTGCAGAAGACCACTAAGGAACTTCTCGTCGCTGAGAAGGTGAATCATCACGGACCCATATCGATTATCAAATGTTACATTCTCCGACAAACGTATTCAAATTAAAAAGATATTTTTTTTTAGTGTTGCTTTTTAAGATCTAAAATATTAAAAGTAAAACTAATATCAAGGACGAAAAATTCGTCAAAATATTTTACGTAAGAAATTATTAAAGCATAATTTTAGGAAAATCAATTTCTACTTCCATATGAGATACCTTAATTTGTAATTTAAAAATATTTCATGAACAAGCATTATTTCCTTACACTTTTTTTTTTTATAGATAATTGTTCCAAGAATCGATCTGTGGGAACAGAAATATGTTGAAAACCAGAGTAGCGTTTATTTAACGTACTATTCCGAATAGTATAGAGTTTGAGAGAGAATCACGTGGATGAATTAATATAATATAAAATAATATAATTGTAGAAGCAAAGATGGGCAAATTTTTATTGAAATAGACATTTCAAACAGCGAATAAAAGATAAAAAATGATTTGTTACGCGTCAAATAAAAATAATTATGTTATCTCTATTCCGCACGTAATGAATTTATTCGACGAATAAAGATTTTTTTATAAAGACCGACCAACAGCCTACAATGTAAGCAGATGGAGAATCCAACATTATTGGCAATTTATGCTTTTATGTTTTTAATCAGAACAATATTGTTAATACGAATGAGTTGTAGAGCTCATCCCGATCAAAATGAGTCTAAACACGACATCATTTGGACTGTCTTTAATGAGATTGTAATTTTTATCGTAACATTACGTATCAGTGAAACTTGGTCGATTACACCCGAATTTGATCTCATTTTCATCAGGAAAATCCCCTCCATTCGCTCGTCACAATTTCATGAGGATATATTGCACAATCTAAAAGTTTAAACTTTCATTCGTGCGCGATTCTCCATCCGTTTACATTGTATGTCGTCTGTCGTCGCTGGGTCTTTGAAGCTCGGCACTCGGCAAAAGTTATTCGAGCATTTATTTGAAGCCTTCGGATAAAAGATACAGATGAAAGATGAAAAAATTTCTCGTAGTTTGAATAAATCCGCTTCGAATAAAAAAAAGTATCTTTATTCGTCGGATAAATTCTCGTCGAATAAAATTATTTATTCGATACTCGTCGAATATCGTCGAATAAAGATACCTTTTTCATTCGAACCTTCGAATAACGAATAAAGATGAAGTATCTTTTATTCGAATCGTTATTTAAATAATTTTTATCTAATAATGCCCAACTCTGGGCACACCAAAATGACTGGCATTCAAAAGGAGAGAATATGCGTCTACGATATAATGTTGCACGGAGAAGCGGACAGCGAAACTCGAGAAACGTCATCCCCGAGGAGTGGACCACACATTGTCGGCTATATCGGTGTGAGACCAGAAGACCACTACTAATCCAATCACAAAGCTTCTTTATTTTTCGTTATTTTTTTTTTAACTTTTACCAACATATTCGTGACATTTTTCTGATTAAAATGAAACTTAATATGATATAATTCCGATGATAATTACTTGTGTAATGAACGATTGATGTTTCGGACGCGAAGAAGGACAGCGTATGGGAAAGAAAGAGCCGCGGAGAGTCGAAGCGTTCGGAAAAGATGAAAGACTGGCGTGAGCTCAGGCCTTTAAATAAAAAAATAAACTTTTTCATTATTAATTATTTTTCTATCGGACTTTCACCAACATACTCGTGGCATTTTTCTAAGGAAAACGGTACCAAATATGACAAAATTCCGATGATATTTACTTGTGTAATGAACGACGGAAGTTTCGGACGCAAAGAAGGACAGCATATGAAAAGAAAGAGACGCGGCGAGTCCTTCCCGCCTCGAGTTCGACAGCTTGGTTTTCGCCGCGGACAAATAGATGTGGTTACTAATGTATATGTATTGACAATTACTCACAGAAAGTTAAATTTAACAATACAATTAATGATTATACATAAAGTTTATTGCTGATAAAATATAAAGAATATTAAATGTAAAGAAACAATTCTATAAGGTATAAAAAATAGCAATCAATACAATTATAATTAAAACTTAAAATGACAGACACTTTTCAAAACTTTTATCTGTACCTCTATGTTAGGGATACAGAAGCTGAAAATTTCATCGAAATCGGTTGACGGAGAAAAAAACAACGTGCATTGCAAGATATAAGAATCTGTGTATCTGTGTGTCTGTACAAATAGCAATAATACTGCCACCAAATAGCTTTATATGGATAAGATCCGTCGAAAGTTAGTTTCATTACATAACACTTTTATTTCGTTACTACCTTTACTTGAATAATTGCAGTCCAGCATTAGAAGTGGTATTATCGGTTAAATAAGTAAAAAAATAATTTTCTGTGTTTGTTACTACGGATCACAATAAGAACGATTGAATTTTGTCATTACTTGAATATTGTATTTATTCTTTTTTTTTATTCTATAACTATTACAGAATATATTTTGTTGAATAATCATTATTTTATAAATATCGCAATAAGTTCCAAATTAATTAATTTCACCTATAAACTATCGATTATAAAATAATGATTACAATGGTGCACAATATGGAAAATAAGAAGGCAATAATAGTGTAATGAAATTATACAATAAAAAATAATTATTCTCATTCTACGCATTATCCGTTTATTTATTGCCTATGTCACTGACGTTTCTTCCGTAATTCACGAGCAAATGTTCTATTTAGGTAGCGAGCGCGGCATGTTTAGCGATGTTGGTATTTGAGATCAGTGATAGTTCCACCTTCTTAGTTCCACAACCGACGAGAGTATCTCGACATTGGGGCCGTTACCGACCGATCCCAGCACCCACCTGGCACTAGGCCTGCAGCCAAGCTCGCATATGCGAGCCGAGCTCGGGTCCAGTCGAGCCGGGACTCGCTTTTCGAGTCGAGTCGAGTACTCGCACGATGCGAGCTGCTCGCAACGAAGCGAACGGCTCGAAATAAAATCAGGCGTAAAATGACATGATGCGAGTTACAGCAGGAAGATCAGCACATTGATATTATCAAGCATTTTAGTATATTGACAATGCTAAATGTTTGCGATGTTTTATTATATATTTTGATAGTGAAATGTTGATTCAGAATTTGTATAACCCTTATTGAAAATAATTATGCAATAACAACTATTTCCTAGATTTATGTAAATAACTAGATGTGATCTGTAAAGAACGGTATTTTATATATTCCTTTATATTATACTCCGGTTCACTGTACAGTCGTAAAAATGTGTTGTCGCAAAATTGTTTATAATGTTGAAAATTAACGTGAAACCAAGTTGGAAGTTGGAAGTTCCAACAGCCTGTCATTCGGTACTGTGCAAGTATAGGTGATAAGATTTAAAAGGGCATAGCCGATTAAGATGGTCAAAACAATTGGAACCGCAAAAAGATTCCATTTCAAACAGTATTGATTTCTTGATTTTCTGGAAATGACAGACGTAGAGTTCAAAATTCTTTTCACGGAATCTTACCAATTTTCACAAGCAATTTCATATCTGGCGGAAATCGTAGACGAACACAATAATATAAATATTCATTGCCTAATCAATGTTACTTCAATATTTTTAAAACATTAAAAAAATATTGTTAAAATCACATGAATAAATAATATAAGAAATTGAAAAAATAAAGATGATGTATGGGAAAAAACATTTACCACCGACGGGATAAGAACCCCAGCGTATCCGCTCCTTAGTTCGACACACGTCCGGCGATGTTACAAAACTTTACGAACATTCTGGTATATATCACACAAAATACAATTTATTCTTTCTCTAAAATCACATTTCTTAGGTCAAAGAATTACTTGTTTCAATTTAATAATGCTAAAAATTACTTAATATATAGCTGCGATAAAACCAACAAGTGTAACTTTCCTCCTAATAGCAAAAACGTCGAAAAAATTCGGTTTTTATTGTTTTTTGACGATGATGTCCCACAACAAAAAATCTAAAAAAAATTGACGACACTGCCTGTTATAGTACTTTAACAAGGAACTAAACAGTAGAATAGCATTTTTCCGATTTTTTGGAGGTTTTTCATTTTTTTTACGACCACAGTTTGTAACAAAAAAATCAGAAAGTTTAAACTTTCATACGTGCGCGATTCTCCATCCGTTTACATTGTATGTCGTCTGTCGTCGCTGGGTCTTTGAAGCTCGGCACTCGGCAAAAGTTATTCGAGCATTTATTTGAAGCCTTCGAATAAATGATACAGATGAAAGATGAAAAAATTTCTCGTAGTTTGAATAAATCAAATAATACTGCCACCAAATAGCTTTATATGGATAAGATCCGTCGAAAGTTAGTTTCATTACATAACACTTTTATTTCGTTACTACCTTTACTTGAATAATTGCAGTCCAGCATTAGAAGTGGTATTATCGGTTAAATAAGTAAAAAAAAATAATTTTCTGTGTTTGTTACTACGGATCACAATAAGAACGATTGAATTTTGTCATTACTTGAATATTGTATTTATTCTTTTTTTTTTCATTCTATAACTATTACAGAATATATTTTGTTGAATAATCATTATTTTATAAATATCGCAATAAGTTCCAAATTAATTAATTACACCTATAAACTATCGATTATAAAACAATGATTACAATGGTGAATAATATGGAAAATAAGAAGGCAATAATAGTGTAATGAAATTATACAATAAAAAATAATTATTTTCATTCTACGCATTATCCGTTTATTTATTGCCTATGTCACTGACGTTTCTTCCGTAATTCACGAGCAAATGTTCTATTTAGGTAGCGAGCGCGGCATGTTTAGCGATGTTGGTATTTGAGATCAGTGATAGTTCCACTTTCTTAGTTCCACAACCGACGAGAGTATCTCGACATTGGGGCCGTTACCGACCGATCCCAGCACCCACCTGGCACTAGGCCTGCAGCCAAGCTCGCATATGCGAGCCGAGCTCGGGTCCAGTCGAGCCGGGACTCGCTTTTCGAGTCGAGTCGAGTACTCGCACGATGCGAGCTGCTCGCAACGAAGCGAACGGCTCGAAATAAAATCAGGCGTAAAATGACATGATGCGAGTTACAGCAGGAAGATCAGCACATTGATATTATCAAGCATTTTAGTATATTGACAATGCTAAATGTTTGCGATGTTTTATTATATATTTTGATAGTGAAATGTTGATTCAGAATTTGTATAACCCTTATTGAAAATAATTATGCAATAACAACTATTTAGATTTATGTAAATAACTAGATGTGATCTGTAAAGAACGGTATTTTATATATTCCTTTATATTATACTCCGGTTCACTGTACAGTCGTAAAAATGTGTTGTCGCAAAATTGTTTATAATGTTGAAAATTAACGTGAAACCAAGTTGGAAGTTGGAAGTTCCAACAGCCTGTCATTCGGTACTGTGCAAGTATAGGTGATAAGATTTAAAAGGGCATAGCCGATTAAGATGGTCAAAACAATTGGAACCGCAAAAAGATTCCATTTCAAACAGTATTGATTTCTTGATTTTCTGGAAATGACAGACGTAGATTTCAAAATTCTTTTCACGGAATCTTACCAATTTTCACAAGCAATTTCATATCTGGCGGAAATCGTAGACGAACACAATAATATAAATATTCATTGCCTAATCAATGTTACTTCAATATTTTTAAAACATTAAAAAAATATTGTTAAAATCACATGAATAAATAATATAAGAAATTGAAAAAATAAAGATGATGTATGGGAAAAAACATTTACCACCGACGGGATAAGAACCCCAGCGTATCCGCTCCTTAGTTCGACACACGTCCGGCGATGTTACAAAACTTTACGAACATTCTGGTATATATCACACAAAATACAATTTATTCTTTCTCTTAAATCACATTTCTTAGGTCAAAGAATTACTTGTTTCAATTTAATAATGCTAAAAATTACTTAATATATAGCTGCGATAAAACCAACAAGTGTAACTTTCCTCCTAATAGCAAAAACGTCGAAAAAATTCGGTTTTTATTGTTTTTTGACGATGATGTCCCACAACAAAAAATCTAAAAAAAATTGACGACACTGCCTGTTATAGTACTTTAACAAGGAACTAAACAGTAGAATAGCATGTTTTCAAATTTTTGAGAAATCTGCATTTTTCCGATTTTTTGGAGGTTTTTCATTTTTTTTACGACCACAGTTTGTAACAAAAAAATCAGAAAGTTTAAACTTTCATACGTGCGCGATTCTCCATCCGTTTACATTGTATGTCGTCTGTCGTCGCTGGGTCTTTGAAGCTCGGCACTCGGCAAAAGTTATTCGAGCATTTATTTGAAGCCTTCGAATAAATGATACAGATGAAAGATGAAAAAATTTCTCGTAGTTTGAATAAATCAAATAATACTGCCACCAAATAGCTTTATATGGATAAGATCCGTCGAAAGTTAGTTTCATTACATAACACTTTTATTTCGTTACTACCTTTACTTGAATAATTGCAGTCCAGCATTAGAAGTGGTATTATCGGTTAAATAAGTAAAAAAATAATTTTCTGTGTTTGTTACTACGGATCACAATAAGAACGATTGAATTTTGTCATTACTTGAATATTGTATTTATTCTTTTTTTTTTTATTCTATAACTATTACAGAATATATTTTGTTGAATAATCATTATTTTATAAATATCGCAATAAGTTCCAAATTAATTAATTTCACCTATAAACTATCGATTATAAAACAATGATTACAATGGTGAATAATATGGAAAATAAGAAGGCAATAATAGTGTAATGAAATTATACAATAAAAAATAATTATTCTCATTCTACGCATTATCCGTTTATTTATTGCCTATGTCACTGACGTTTCTTCCGTAATTCACGAGCAAATGTTCTATTTAGGTAGCGAGCGCGGCATGTTTAGCGATGTTGGTATTTGAGATCAGTGATAGTTCCACTTTCTTAGTTCCACCACCGACGAGAGTATCTCGACATTGGGGCCGTTACCGACCGATCCCAGCACCCACCTGGCACTAGGCCTGCAGCCACGCTCGCATATGCGAGCCGAGCTCGGGTCCAGTCGAGCCGGGACTCGCTTTTCGAGTCGAGTCGAGTACTCGCACGATGCGAGCTGCTCGCAACGAAGCGAACGGCTCGAAATAAAATCAGGCGTAAAATGACATGATGCGAGTTACAGCAGGAAGATCAGCACATTGATATTATCAAGCATTTTAGTATATTGACAATGCTAAATGTTTGCGATGTTTTATTATATATTTTGATAGTGAAATGTTGATTCAGAATTTGTATAACCCTTATTGAAAATAATTATGCAATAACAACTATTTCCTAGATTTATGTAAATAACTAGATGTGATCTGTAAAGAACGGTATTTTATATATTCCTTTATATTATACTCCGGTTCACTGTACAGTCGTAAAAATGTGTTGTCGCAAAATTGTTTATAATGTTGAAAATTAACGTGAAACCAAGTTGGAAGTTGGAAGTTCCAACAGCCTGTCATTCGGTACTGTGCAAGTATAGGTGATAAGATTTAAAAGGGCATAGCCGATTAAGATGGTCAAAACAATTGGAACCGCAAAAAGATTCCATTTCAAACAGTATTGATTTCTTGATTTTCTGGAAATGACAGACGTAGAGTTCAAAATTCTTTTCACGGAATCTTACCAATTTTCACAA